>NC_083775.1:15559106-15586606 GCF_963514075.1 Conger conger | reverse complement strand
GCCATTGTTGCCATCGTAACCACAAGGAAGGACCTGTTGTGTGAAGCTCTACGGTCTGGTGTCCTAAAACCTCCTCCCCTGACCTCACCTCTGTAATACCTGCTATTAGTTGTATTAGTACACATGCTACTACGCTATTAATGTAACCTTTGTACTGTACTGTTCTGTACTTTGTGTCTGTCGGGATTAAAGGGCTGTAACATACCGTGCTAGTCATCCGCAGTAATGTTGCAGAGCAGACGTTTGTCGTTTGGCCATATCAGAGTGGTTGTTACTGGGTTGGGTGAAATATTCCACTTGTTAAAGGGACAAATTTGCGTCACAGTAGCTTAATATATGTACACTGTGGCCCTCGACCGGGAGAGCATGTTTAGCTATTCTTTTGGAAACAAACCCCCGGATATCAGTATCTTTAGCAGGTAGAGAGCAGATGGAATTATACTTCAGCATTGTTTTTCTCTATTTGCTACAAAGTTTTATTTTGGGATTTTGGTGCCTTCCACAGTTGAATTGGAAGTTAACACGAAGAGAAGGGACTGCGACCTCTGTTGGTCAGACGCTGTTACTGCACGAGACAGTCGATTCAATGAGTGCTGTTTCACTGCTGTTTCCACTTTCCAGGGCTGCATCCTTCACGCTGTTCCCAACCGAGCCCATGAATTAGTTAATACTGGAGTTTATTTTTTCACGTGTGAAGTTACAAATGAAATTAAAAAAACTTGAAATCTTAATATTGGAAGCAGAAAGAGTAATCTGTGGTAGGGCCCCTGAGGGTACAAATGATTAATGCCTTTTTACATTTGCTGAGAACGCTACATCCCAGTGAAGTAGTCTACACTGCGTTAGATTAGCTTGGACACTAACATGAATCTGCAGGCTCTTTTGATCAGTGTCACAACCACAGCAGAAGAGTTCTCCGATCATCTCAGCTGAAAGCTTGAGTCTTACCGTGCGTCTTTTGTGATTACCCACAATGCAAAGGGGGCGCTGCTGAACTCCCCCTGACCCTGGAGTGCTGATGGGTTATGATTTCACATGCGTGGCTCAGGAATGTGTGGTATTACTTTTAAAAAAAGGTTTTTCTTCTTATTATGAAATACTGATGCAGTTGGTATTTGGTGCATTCCAGTGTAATGGAAAAAAAACTACCCCCCAGACTACCTCTCTTTCTCTCTCTCTCTCCTTCTGTATCTGTCTCACTCTCTCTCTTCCTCCTCCCTCTCTCTCTGAAGAACAGAATGCGCCCTGTAATTCTCTATGGCCTTTATCCGGGTTTAAGTTACACTTTAAAAAGCTCATTTGGAAAGAATTTTCTGGTATCAAGGTGGGGGTTTTTTTAAGTTGGTTCCTGCTGAGGGTTTCTGGCAGGCTTCTCTCTCCGAAAAGCGCTGGTTTAGAGCCAGTGTCCCGGCACAGAGAGATGGTCCTGGGGACGGAACAACAGGGCCTGGACAGCAAGAGATGGGAACAGCCCCAAATCACCTGCCAGTTGGAAAGTAGACACACATGCACCCACGCACACACACTCACACACACTGGCATGCACGCGTACAGACACACACACTCACACGCGCACACACACACACACACACACACACACGCACCGCTGTGAGGAAGAGGAGCAGGGAGGCGTTTAGGGGCTGATGCTTCATCACGCAGTGCGGGAACAGGTCCCAGGTTCCTCTATCAGTGCATTCCAGCCGTCAGGCAGAGTGCAGGAGTCCACACAGCAGGTAGATTTACACACCCCTCCTGCCAAATGGAGGACGCTCCAGAGGGCTGAGCTGATCAGGGACAACGAACGAGTCTCAGCAGGTGCTAAAAGAGGGGTGGGGGGGTGGGGGGGGGCAGACAGGACCGGGAGGGAGGGGGGGCACCGGAGGCAGGCTCTCCACAGGGCTGGAGCGGGAGAGGTCTACAGCTGGACTGCCACATATTCCCTTATCTCACCTGAAGAGAGGCCTGCCTGTCTTTCACTTTAACAGAGGGCCTCTCGTTGACATGCTTTTGTTTGCGGTAATTATGTGTGTCTGTGCGTGTGTGTGCAAATGTGTGCAGGTGTGCGTGTGTCTGTGGTAGGTGTTTTTATGCATGAGGTGTGTCCGACAGTTCAAATGGCCAAAGTAGGTGAACGTTTGTTTGTGTGCGTGTGTGTGTGTGTGAGGGTAATGTGTGTGTGTGTGTGTGTGTGAGGGTAATGTGTGTGTGTGTGTGTGTGAGGGTAATGTGTGTGTGTGTGTGTGTGTGTGAGGGTAATGTGTGTGTGTGTGTGTGTGTGTGTGTGTGTGTGCAGGTAGTGTGTGTGTGTATGAGGGTAATGTGTGTGTGTGTGTGTGTGTGTGTGTGTGTGTGTTTGAGGGTAATGTGTGTGTGTGTGTGTGTGTGTGTGTGAAGGTAATGTGTGTGTGTGTGTGTGTGTGAAGGTAATGTGTGTGTGTGTGTGTGTGTGTGTGTGTGTGTGTGAGGGTAATGTGTGTGTGTGTGTGTGTGTGTGTGTGAAGGTAATGTGTGTGTGTGTGTGTGTGTGTGTGTGTGAAGGTAATGTGTGTGTGTGTGTGTGTGTGTGTGAGGGTAATGTGTGTGTGTGTGTGTGTGTGTGAGGGTAATGTGTGTGTGTGTGAAGGTAATGTGTGTGTGTATGTGTGTGTGTGTGTGAGGGTAATGTGTGTGTGTGTGTGTGTGTGTGTGTGTGAGGGTAATGTGTGTGTGTGTGTGTGTGTGTGAGAGTAATGTGTGTGTGTGAGGGGCTTAATCTCAGTTCATGAAGCGGGGGATAAGGGTAAGGCTTTTTTGGAGAGAAGGCTCAGGGTGTGTGCCAGCTGGCTCGAGTGAGGTTCTACATGTGTGTGTTGTTTTGGAGCAGGATGGAGGGGGAAGGGGCTCATTAGCACAGTCGCAGCCCAAGGACCTCTTTGTTTCCGACTAATTAAGCCAGCAAGCGCACGTGCGTGACACCTGGAGCCAAAATGGCCGCACGTGGAGCGTGCACTCCCCCTGCACCCAGCGCAGGCCTGTGATGTGGCCCCGTCAATCACGCGACTCATCAATCATCACCCCCCCCCCTCGGCGGTCCCCCCGTCTCGCCCCACTGGAGGGCGAGGTGGAGGAGGTGCAGCAGTGATGAACGTGCGGAGTTATGCACTGATGACAGCCCTCACCGTTTAGGCGGTTGTGTGCTGGAGGGGCTTTATTTGCTGTCGTCTGGAAAGATTTTTTTTTGTCTTTTTTTTTTTGCATTGATAATACCACAGGGGAGAGAAACGGGAAGAAAGAAGAGGTGACAAAAGATTAAATGTCTACTTGCCCTGAATTTTCTGGAATTTTCCTTGTATGGATTGTGTGTGTGTGTGTGTGCAGGCAAGAAGCTTTGCTTTGTGTGTTCACTGGTAAGTTTATAGTCTTTAACCTCGTGGTCTGCCCACACTCCTCCAGGCCATGTGTGTCTCCACCCCACTCTGCATGGGGCAGGTTTGTCTGGCTCCAAGGATCACTCCCTTTCTCTGAAAACCATCAGAAGTTCACTGCTAATTTCTGTTTCTGTTATTTTTTAATATCGAGTCGCGGAAAGACACTGCTCTGTTTCTGTCCAGGTCACCAGGTGTGTGTTCCTGTGAACAGAAAGTCATAGAGGCCTGTGAGTGGACTGCAGTGCATTGTGGGTACTTTCTGCGAGCAGCGAGCAGTCGGCCAATGGGGAGAGGCCGTGGAGAGTGTGAATTCCTGGAGGATCTGCTGCCCTGGTGTGGTGGCAGTAACGAGACGCGGGAGGTTTATTTGTTCAGAGTGAGTGTGTGTGTTCGGGTGGGGATGGGGAGGGCGGTGTTTGACTTGTGGTGGGGAGAGTCCCTGGTCTCACTCATGAGGTGGTCCCAGATATGACTTACACTCAGCCTCAGCACTGCTGTCTGCATACGCACGCACGTACGCACGCGAGCTTCTTCACTCAAACACACACACACACACTCACACGCATACATACACACATGCACATGTCCATACACAAATGGTCACACTCGCCGCTCACACGCACACACACACACACACACACACGCACACACACACACCTCACTTGCACGTACTCACATGTTCATACACACACGCATTGTTTCTTTGCACACTCACTCTCGTCTCATTTGCAGGCGGATAATAACTGCGTTGGTGGTTAGGCGACCAGGCCAGCCGGTGCAGTGGGTTTTCCCGTAAGCCCCGTGACTCTGTCTGCCGAGAGTTCCAGCGTTATTGTGGCCCTCTGGTCTCCTACTTCAGCGCTGTTGACTCACATCCATTTTCTCCTTATTATTTTAACTGCCGCCATCTTTTTTCTTTTTTAACTGCCACCCGTCACGGTGGTCAGCGCTCAGTGCCCAGGGCCTGCCCGCTGTGTGAGAGGGGAGCATTGTGAGAACCGAACCCTTAACACTGTACATCAGGCTACATTTACTGTGCGCCGTCCAGAAAGAATGGCCGTATATATGTTTATGGTAAACGTTTAAATCAAGTAACAGACCGGTTGATTCATTAGTATTTTTTGCATTAATTGATTCATTGGTTGCTAATTGTTTTTCGGAGTTATTTCAGATGCATGTATCTCCTTCCGCCAAACCAACATCTTGGTTTGGCGGAAGCCTTTTGCTATTGGTCTGTTGAGATTGGGCCAGCCCTTGATAGGCCGCCTCTGTTGCTCTGAGGCCTGGAAGGTCCTGTGAGGGCTTTTGCCCCCTCGCTAGTCTGATAATGCGTAACTGCGTTTAGCTACTCTTTTACCCTGTGCCTTCAGTGTGTGGGCGGCCTTGTTTCAGGCGGTCCAGATGCTGACCTCTCATGATGCGCTGGTTGAGCCAGGGCTCGTGTTAAAAATAACACGTCGCCACTGCTGAATGAACGTCTGAATACAGGTGGGACGTACACCATACACAGCACTGCTGGAAGATGACCAGACCAGTCAGAACAGAGCACTGCCTGTCATATGCCATAGCCTTTCTTTCTCTACCGTGTTTAACGCCACAACGAAAGCAAGCACTATTCCTTTTTTGGCAAATATACGCACGCGGCTTGCTATTGGGGCGACAGTGGCTCAGGTGGTAAGAGCATTCGTCCGGCAGTCGGAGGGTTGCCGGTTTGAATCCTGCCCGGGATGTGTCGAAGTGTGAGCGTGTGTTTGAATGGGTGAATGAGAAGCATCAATTGTACAGCACTTTGGATAAAGGCCCTATATAAATGCCAGCCGTTTACCATTCACCATTTCGATCTGTAGTCTTAGTGCTGATGTGCCTTGGGGAAAGGGTTTTATGGGTGTGGTCATGTCAAGGGAACGAGCAAGGCAGCGTTTGGCTTACAGGTCATCCTGTGTCCAGTGCTGTAACACCACCGGCCCCCAGCGCTGGAAGAGATTTCGGTTTGGGACAGAACCAGATGGCTGAACTTGTGGGCGACCTGCTAATTTAGGCAGGGTCATTGTTTTTGGGTAGGTCAAATCGGTCCATTTTTGGAACATAATTAGAAGAGTACGTATTTAAAAGCTGACCTCTGCTTTCCTGGAATTCCAGATTCCACAGAAATCTCTGGGGAATGCTTCATTCTATCCCCGGATACTTTGCGTGTGGTAGACGATTTACCTTTGTTATTACATTGTCGTTACTGGATATCTAATGTGTAATTACTGTATCTGCGACTATGAACAAAATGGAATGTTCTATTTCTCTTACTCTCCGTAACTGCTTCACATAATGGTCTTCTGAACCTCATTACACATCGTATGAAAACCAAATCGTACTCAAGGATCTGAACCATATCCAAATCTTTTTGGAATTTGGTTATACAATGTGTAGGTGCATAGTAGTCTCATAGCCTGACCATATTTACACATTACCATTCATTAACCTGGTTAATGTGAAGTGTGGCACTGTATTTTCTCTGAAATGGAGAGCAGTAATAACACAGACTGAATGAGTCTTCTCTTTATACGTTGAAAAGTTCAGGGCTGTGGCACAGTGGCTTTTATTTCGGATTTGGTGGGGTATGGTGGTGTAGAAAGAGTCGGGGGTTTAGCCAAGGTTTCTATCATCGGTGCCAGTTTGAAACAAAGAGAGCTTTTTTCCTCGGGGGAAGAGGGAGATTTAAGAAGGAAATGAGTCGCACGGTGTGTGCATGTGTGCCTCTGTGCGCACGCGTCTGAGTGTGTACATGCCTGCGTGTGCGCGTGTGTGTGTGTTCGCGTGTGCCTTTGTGTGCATGTGCGCACAAGGCCGTTTTGGTTTCTTTGATTCTCTGGGAGTCTTTGTGTCCTGACTGAGCTTTGTAGGGTACAACCGGGATGCACATATGCACTGCTACTTTGAAGATGGGAGGGCTTTTTCATGTGGTCGTTGGCCAATCAAAGCCAGCTAACCAGAACCCTCGCAATTATGAAAGAGTTGTAGACGACAAAGAGAATTATTCTCCAGCGACAAATTGCTTTTCATCTTTCGCCGGGAGTCTAGGGGGCCGGGTCTGGTCTTCAGCTGCTGGTGCCGTCTGTCAAACGCTGCCATCGCAGGATGAGGGCGCGCATAGGCTTTTCTAGAACTTGCCATTCTCCCTGCTGTGCGTATGCACAGTCACGTTCTCTCATATTCCAGAACCCTGTTCCTCGTTTCTCTAATCCCGGTCCTCGAGGACTGAGAAGTGCTGGTTTTCCCTTTACCCGGGTGTCAGGTGTGAGGGTCTGGCCAATCAGCCTAACTTTTAACAAAACCGCTCAGTTGATTACCTGGGAGGAAAGAATAAGCGGGGCTGGATTTGGATTTGAGGGACAGATTTGTTAATGCCGGTTTTAGTTTCTTCAGCTTGCTTCTCTAGCTGCTGCGGTGCAGAATGTAGTTCTCGCAGATTCTCCATAGCACCCATACGGCCAGGTCCTGTGTTCCCATTGGACGCACTAAAGCTGGTTTAACACTTTAGTGGACACATTTCCCATACCTCCTTTCTTACATTCTGTCCATCCTTTTTACTTGCTCAAGGACAGCTTCTAATGCTATTGTATTATCCTTGGCAGTGCTCCGTCTTGCATGTTTACGATCTGTGTCTGATCTGAGATGTTCAGCTTCACTGAGGAAGAGAAAGCAGTGTTTATAATGCAGACTGAACATCTGGTTGCTATGGAGAACCTGTGGTGGAACCCTTCAGCATGTTTCCATGGCCACAATGCCTCGTCTTGTTGAGCTCATCCGTGTGTGCTTCCTGGTGGACTTCCCATGATCCTCCCTGCCTGCGGGTTGTCCGTGTGTTTGGCATACGGCTGAGGAGGGAAGCCTGTTGAAATAATTACAGGATCTCTGTCTTGTCTTGTGCTTTATATCATTTCACACTGGATTTTAGGCCATTTGTAGGCCTGTGTGACCAGCCTGTGTGACCAGCCTCTCCCCTGAGCGCTTCCCGCCATCTCCTTCCGAAGCACTGCTCTGGGCCGGGCTAGACAGATGTGTGGAGCGTCGCTGGTTTTGTGTCATTTCGGGGTGCCTCTTCTAAAGCGATGTCCCGCTGCATTCTAACTGAGAAAGCGGTTAAGTTTTTTTTCTTTGCGTGTGTTTTTATTTATCTATTTTGTTCGGCAGGACTTTTCCAGAATCCCTTTCTTAGGGGCTATTCTGTCAGCAACGGGGACGGTGTTTTCTACGGGCCCAAAAATAACGTAATAAAAATAATAACGTGCGAGTGCAGTTTTCGTCCCTTCCTGGACGCGAGCGGGGAGACTTCCTGCGCGCTCACGGTCACTAATGGTTTTTACACCTAGGACCTCCTCAGCAGTCATCTCCCCGTATTGGGTTACCCTCCTCTCTCCCGGGCTTAGTAAGGGCCGCATCGGCCCTTCCTGCCACCAGCCCGGACGCTTTTCCCCGCTCTTTTGGCAGCGGGCACCCGTGCCCTTAAACGAGTCGAGTCATCGGACCCGCGTTCCGGAAACGCGACTTTAAGACTCGTTTTCCTTAAAAGGACGAGGCGGGGGGGAGAGGAGGAAGCCATCGGGGGACTCGACGCTGATGGGTCTGTGTACGTGGAAAGACCTGCGGCTATTTCCGAAAATTGCTGCATCGGCCTCGTGAAAAATCATGAGCCTGTTGGGAATGTCACCTTATACACGCGGAGAGCATCTGTTTACCGCCTGGTTCCCACAGGTATTGGTTATCAGGAAAGGTATAGGTACAATAATATTTGTGTTCTCTTTTTTCCAACATGGCTAAAATTAGATCCCTTAACTGAGCTGCGGTCAACAGCTTTAATGCAACTAGCTGATGAGTGTTTATTGTGACTCGCTGACTCATGTTTTTGCGACCTGCCAATTTATTTGTATTTATTGCGACCTGCGGAATTGTTTATGTTTTACGACCGGCCATTTTGTTTGTGTTTATTGCGACCTGATTTGTTTGTGTTCATTGCGACCTGATTTGTTTGTGATTGTTGCAACTTGATTTGTTTGTGATTACTGCGACCTGATATGTTTGTGTTTATTGCGACCTGATATGTTTGTGATTATCGCCACCTGATTTGTTCATGTTTATTGCGGCCTCGATTAGCTTGTGATTATTGCGGCCTGATTAGCTTGTAATTATTGCGGCCTGATTAGCTTGTGATGAGACCTAAATGGTGTGAGTGATGGAAAGGAGGTAAAGAAGAGGGGGGAAGAAAAGGTTGCAGAAAATAAAAAAAGACGGCGCTGTAGCCGCGGGGAGTCGGATGCCAGCTCCTGAAACGTATACTGGTGAGAAAGGGGCTCGCTGGGCCAGGAGCCGCGCTGGGGCACCCGGCACGTCAGCGCCGCTTCCATTTCACCCGCGTATTTATAGCGCCGCGCAGACCGGCCGCCGCTACGCTAGCGTCCGCTACAGCGGCCGAGCTGAGCCTCGCACCGCGTCCTGGGCACCGACACCTCTCACGCAGGGGAGGAGCGGAGAGGGGAGAGGAGAGGGGAGGAGAGAGCAGGGGGAGAAGAGAGGGGGAGGAGAGAGCAAGGGGAGAAGAGAGGAGATATTTCCTCAGAGCTCAGCTATTCCCCTTCCGCCCTCTTTTTCACACGTCGCCCGAACACCCACTGCTTTAAAAAAATAAAATAAAATGAATATAAATAAAAGGCAGTTAAAAATGTCTTTGCGGTCAGTAGTGCAGTTATCGATATTCTGGAATACACCCTGAGAAAACTGCCTATTCCTCCCCCACCCAACATCTGCCGATTCCGAGCTCCGACCGCGTCCAGCTCTTAACCGAGACGAAAACCGGCTTTTATTTTGTTAAGAAGCCGGGCCAGAGCGCCGCTTGGCGTGCGGGGGTTCTGACGGGGGCTGAACTGGACCCGGCCCGCGCTTCTGGGCCTGCAGCACACATCTACCTCCTGTGTGATTCACCGTTTGGCTTGTCAGTCCTCCTCTTTTCCACAGCCTGAAATTATCCCATTAAACTCTGTAATGGGAATCTCAGGTCTCTCAGCAGCCACACAATTATGTGCATTAAGCACCGGGTACACATGTGTTTTAGCACAACTCCTGTGCAATTAACCGTGTGTCCAAACATTCATTTTGAAAAGAGTTTATTGTCACTGGAAGATAAATGCGACCATATGTCGTAATTAAATCAAACGTCAATAAGAACCAATCATGTCACCCTGCCAGAGCCTGAGAGCCAATGAGTTTGCTGGAATCTGGCCCCACTGGCCCACGACTGGTTGAAATTCTCCTGATTGGCGTCTCATGAACGGTGGAGTAATTGCAAGCAAGGTCAGGTTGTGTCAAGGGAAGAAGGGATGAAATCTTGGTGAAGGATTCAATTCTCTCTTCACCCCTCATCCATCTTTCTCTCTCTCTCTCTCTCTCTGCCGTACTCACAGCCAGTTCCCAAGCAGGTCGTGGGAAGATCCCCCAAAAAAATAACAGGAAAAAATGAAAACAACACGCGGAAGGGGGCGTGGGGGCGTATTCGGGTTCTCTGGGTAACCTATTCATTCATGCTGCGTGGCTATATTTATCCCTAAGTTTATGCGGTTTCCCCGCCCCCCCCCCCATCGGGATCCGGAAGCCTACGCTATTGTCCTCCTGTTTCACATCAACTGCATGTTAATCCAGATTGTGTTTTTAAACATGTGTTCTCTCTGCGGAAGGGAAGAGGGAGAGGGGAAGAAAGCGAGGGGTTGGGGAAGGAAAGTGGAAAGCGGACTTAATAGGTAGTAAACAAACGGCTCGAGAAGGCCTCAAGCTCTTGAGCCGGGAAACATCGATGTGTGGTGGAACCTGAGATGAACTTGACTTACTCTGTATCTGCGTATGTGTGTGAATGCATGTAGACTACATTGCGTGTGTGCGTGTCTGCGTATACGTATTTATACACCCGCGTGATTTATGTTCACGTTCGTGTGTCACGGAGGCCGCATATAGAAGAAGGGGCAACACGAGTCAGCCGCGCCGAGTCACGCCGGGAACTATCCCACGGTTCCCGCGTTCAAGAACGCGTCGGGCGACCCGTTCCGCAGTGTTCTAGCACCTTCTCCGCTCAGCCGGCTGCGAATATCACACTTTAAAATGCCGGTGTTTCCCCACACAATGCCCGTCACCTGTCAGTCAGCCGTGTGCGCGTCTTATGTTGTGGCCCGCCCCTCCTGCCTGAAGAAGTCACAAATGCTCGGCTGTGGGTCAGGCACTTTCCCCTGCTCAGTAAAGTTCATTTTGTTTTATTTGAAATGCTGTTTTATAATTGGACAGCCGTGCGTGTTTTGGCCTCTGTGCTCTAGCCGTCCCTGTTTTGGTCTGTGCTCTCCACCTTATGAACTTTCGGAGCAGACCGCTATTCTGGCGATGCGTTCAGCTGTACAGACACCCCCCACGTTTGTCCACTCTCTTCGGGGGAGCTGTGTCGGGGTGGGGCTCTTTGGTGGCCTGTCTGTTTGAGGGCAGCGAGTTCTGTGACAGATTTAGGAAATGCCCTGATTTATGCTCAGAAGCTAATCTCTCGTCTCCATCTCTGACAAGTAAGGTTGGGAATGAAAGGAAGAGATGGAGGTGTAGAGAGTGGGAGAGGGAGAGAGAGGTAGAGAGTGGGGGAGAGAGAGAGGTAGAGAGTGGGAGAGAGAGGTAGAGAGTGGGAGAGGGAGAGAGGTAGAGAGTGGGAGAGAGAGAGAGGTAGAGAGTGGGAGAGGGAGAGAGGTAGAGAGTGGGGGAGAGAGAGAGGGAGCGAGAGGGTACTGGGAGATACAGCAGGGAGATATAGCAGGGAGATGTAGCGGGAATGGAAAGGCCTTTTTAATTATCGGTGGAAATGCGGTGGCGGCAGAGGAAATGAAAGAATAAAATGCCTGGTTTGCTTTTTCTTCTCATTTTTTCCCCACTCTTTTTCTTCTTCTTCTTGTTTTTCCCTCTTGTGAGCCCCTCCTGGCCTTTGTCAGATTGGAATGGAGGAATGGCTCTATGAGAAGAGGTGTAGAAAAGGAGGGGTGACGTTCTATTTGAGGAGAAGGTCAAGGGAAGGGGGGGGATAGGCTTCTGTTAACGGAGAAGCGAGGGAAAGGAAGACCGGATTCCGCAGGAGGAGAAGTGCAGGAAGGGGTGAATAAGGCAGAGGGAGGAGGGAGGAGATAGGAGAAGGTTGGAGGTATCTCTAGGTATAGCAGGTATGGATGGAAAGAAAAAGACATGGTGGGGAAAGACAAACGAGAGAAAAAAAGACATGAACGGAATATAACCCAAAAGGAGGATTGGAGAGAAAAGCGAGGGTTGAAAATGGTTACCATATGTGGAGAGGGAGGGATGGACACCTGATCGTTCTCCTGGTTCCTGAATCAACATTCCCTCGCGGTGAGGCAGACTCTGTCCCTCTTTTAAACACGGAACGGGCAGAAATCTGAAAAACCGTAATGGGGAGAGGAGGTTTCCTCCATTTTTATTGGGAAAAGTTTTTAACTGTGAACCCATTATCTGGTTAGACGCTGACGTCAACATTTTCTGCTCCATGGTCCCATCTCCTCCCTCTTTCTTTTTTGTCTTTTGTGGCGTTGGCACTGCTTTTCTTCTTGCAAACTTTCTCCCTCTAACTCCCCATCACCCATTTTCCCTCCTCTAACTCTCCCAGTGCAGACTGAACTCCATCTCTAACTCTCCCAGTACAGGCTGAGCTCCACCTCTAACTCTCCCAGTACAGACTGAACTCCACCTCTAACTCTCCCAGTACAGACCGTACTTTCTGTTCGGTTTCATATCCAGCTGTGAAATCACACATTGGAATGTATACACAGGAATGAATTTTCACAACTCTTCAGTATTTGAAAATATACTTCTGTTGCTTAAATTATTGGACTGTATTTCATTTTTTGGAATGGAGTTATGAAAATATACATGACCCAGGTCAGGCTCACACACCCACATGAACAAACACGCACACGCACACGCACACGCACACGCACACACACACACACACACACACACACACATATATACACACACACACACGCGCACACTCACACGCACACACTCACACACACTCACACACACTCTCTCACACACACACACACACACACACACGCGTGCTCACACACAGCCATATACACTCACACACACACACACACACACACACACACACACACACACACACACATACACACACACCCGCATGCACACAGGGCCCAGGGGGGCTGTCTGGCCCCCGCACTGGGCTGTGTGCAGTGGGCTGTACCCCCATACGGGCCGGGCTGTGCTGGTGTTAGTGCGTAAGGCCTGAACACTCTTCCCCCGGCGCTGTGTTTGCTCAGGAGAGAGTGATGGACAGCACTGAGCAGAGGGGCCCAACGTACTGGGCGATGACATCATCACCGGGCGCAACATCTGCCAGACACACGTCCCTTTTCCGCTCCAAACTGCAGCGTCCGCAACGGGTGTTTGTTTTTCTTCGGCGCGTGGAGGATTTGGAGAGCGGGTGTAAGGCCCAGCGCGGGCCTCAGGACTCCTGTGCCAGCGCACGGTTCTGTGGTTGGGCGGACCTTAAGCGAAATGTCAACTGCCAACCAGTCTTACGCTACGTCCTTGTTTGTTCACTTTTTAAACGGGCTAGGAGGAGGGAGGAGGACCAGAAAGAGGCAGCAGACTACCGTTTACGTGTCGCGTTTCTGTTCCGTTTTTTCTATAATTCATGAACCGTGCTCTTTGCGTGCCACACATTATCTAACCCTCTTATTCCTGGTCAGGGTAGCTGGCGGGCTGAATAGGGGCTGGATATGTTTCCCAGCATGCACTGGGCAAGAGGCAGGAGCTCCCCCTGGACAGCTCAGCAATTGGGAACCATGTCTCATTTGAGAAAAATAAAGAAAAATGTAATATTTGAGTTCAGGCTTAAACAATTAGCCGATGGAGGAAAAGGAGAGATACAAAAACATATTGTTTCCCCCTCGAGTGAATTTGAATAGCAATCCCGAAGGCGGCTCTTTGACCCGACTGTGAGAATCTCCCGCTCTGCCTTTCCGGTCACGGAGCGACAGGGCAGTAAATAAAGTTTCTCGCTGTCCCAGCTCTGCTCACGGCCCGGGGATATTTACGGCGGTCCGGAGGCCAGGCGCTCCAGCGAAAGGCCGGTATTTTTACCCGGGGAACGAGGCGGCCCCCGCGGAAACGGGCTTTCAGCGCCTGCGAGCGCGGAGCGGGACGGGGAAGGGCCGCCGCCTGACCCGTCTGGCCCCAGCGCTGAGTCACACGTGCGCCTCTCCGGCGGGGGGGGAAGAGGGGGAGAGGTTTTTTTTGGCTCCGTCGTGGCTTCGGAGATTGGCCCGTCCGCGGAGGAGGAGAGGAGGGGAGCTAAATCTCTCTCCCTCCTTCCGTGGGCCGCGTGGCCTGCTCTAGGTGATGTATGGCTCTTCGGAGGGGGTCGACCTTTTTAACCGTGTGGCGTTTCCTGTCCGGCTTGCAGCTGTGCGTTTTTTGTTGTTGTTGTTGTTGTTGTTGTTGCTGCGTGTGCCGTGTGCGGCGTTTCGACGTGTCGCTCGGGGGTGCCTGCGTCGCCCGGGCTCCTGCGGTAGTCCTCCTACGCACAGCTGTGGCCTCTTCCTCCTCCTCCTCCTCCTCCTCCTCCTCCTCGTCACCCCAAGCGTGCTGTCAGACACCGGGTCGAGGGCAGCTGGGTGGCTCGCCCCCGTTAAAGCGCTGTTCAGCACACGGACCGGCCCCGCGCTCTGGTGTGGAATCCAGGCTGCAGTGTCGACCGGTCAGTAGCCCCGCAGGGACACGCATTAACTGACACTCCCCGGAATAGGAGGTCGTCATTTGGCCTGGGCGACTGCACTTCATCGCACACCAGCAGAGCGTCTTCCTCCCACTCATACTGAGCCTCATCCAGCAACTGCTTCTGTGTGCTTATAAGACACAGCGGCTGACATTGTACAGGGATTACATTACGTTACATTATTGGCATTTGGCAGACGCTCTTATCCAGAGCGACGTACAGTTGATTAGACTAAGCAGGAGACAATCCTCCCCTGGAGCAATGCAGGGTTAAGGGCCTCGCTCAAGGGCCCAATGGCCCAATGGCCCAATGGCTGTGCGGATCTTATTGTGGCTACACCGGGATTAGAACCACCAACCTTGCGTGTCCCAGTCATTCACCTTAACCACTACGCTACAGACCGCCTCCATGCCTTGGAGGAGACTACATGCGTGTCTCCTCAGCCGATAGCACCCAGTGTTGAGGAATATTACTGGACGTTACACCCCTGGGTGGAAGGAGGGGAGGATTTAAAATAGCGCACGCTCTACATTTTAAGCGAGCTTAAATAGTGACTAATGGCTGTGAGACAAAGCTCCATTTACCTTGGTAAATAGTGTGGGAACTGCCCATGTTGTTCAGTCCTTTAATGATTAAACTTGGACAAATTACTAAAGGGGTACTGCAAAAAAAAACTTCCCTCTCCTCCTTTCCCCCCCATCCGGTGGAATGGAGTTGAGTAACAGGCCAGAACTGGGGTCAAACATGCGTTCATCTCAATAAATACTCGGTAGTGCAGTTCCAAAGTCTGAAGCGCCCGTACACCAACCCTGACAGCAGTGGGTAGACCCATCGTCCCTCTTCCACAACAGTAATGCTCTGCAGACGGGGCCTGTGTTGTTCCCCGTGTGCAACGTGACGTCCTCCTGCAGGGTGAACGTTGAAGCGGCTGCCTTCGAGAACCCCTCCGTTCCTCTTTCCTCAACATGAGCCCTGTGTCCATCGCCCCCCTCAGCTTTTACGCCACACCGCCGTCGTGTTCAGAGCCATTCCGGATCTTTCCACAACACGCGCTGTGTGTAAGGGGGAAAAGAAGCTTAATGTTTATGAAGAATTTTGAAAATGTGCACAAAACTTGTTTTTGTTTTTTTTCCTGTTCACTTGTCCCCTAAACCGCTTCACTGTGGTTGAGTGTGTGTGGGGGGAGGGGGGGTTTTTGTCGTGTGGGGAGGAAATGGGGTTTTGATTAGAATTGATTCACCCCGCATGTTCCCGGCTGGGGTCGTATCTCTGTTTAGGTGGTTTTTTGAGGTGCTTACTCTGCGCTGCACAGAGTATTTTTATACTCTTCTGATTTACTAACTTTTTTGTGACTTTTTTTCTCCACTGCAAAAAAACAAAAAAGCAGATCTTAGTCTTATACTTAGACTTTGAATCTTATCTCTATTCCTCTATTCCTTGGAATAATTCCTTGCTAAATGAGGAAAAAACTGCCAATGACATTTGACTAATATTTGAGCTAATATTTTCGACTTGAGAGAAAAGACTAAAAACACTTGTCAAAACAGACGTTTTTTGCAGTCCGCCCCCCTCGTCACACTCAGCGGCGATCAGTGTCACCCCCTCCCGCTCTGGAACCCGCGGCGCGGTGTCACGCTCTCTCCGGCGGGTTGGCACGGCGACGGCGGCGGTAATTCGGCGGAGACGGGGGCCGGCTGCCTGCGGTGGAATCCGCTCCACGGAAACTCTCGCCAGGCTTAATAGCGGCAAGAGGGCCCCGCGCATCTGCGCTACCGCACGCTCAGGCATACCGCGGCTTTGGCAGGGGACGCTGGGAGCTCTGCCATTTTCTTTTTCTCAACGCGCTATTTGTCTGGTTTCAGTGGCTTTGCCGTTTCGCGACGCTTGCACATTCCTCCGTGTGGAGTTCTCTCCGTGATGGCCTGACTGGGGCCAGAAGACGCTGTGCTCATCCAATCGGGGCTTACTTTGGCCAAAAGAGTCTGTCCTCATCCAATCGGGGCTTACTTTGGCCAAAAGAGTCTGTCCTCATCCAATCAGGGCTGACTTTGGCCAAAAGAGTCTGTCCTCATCCAATCAGGGCTGACTTTGGCCAAAAGAGTCTGTCCTCATCCAATCAGGGCTTTCTTCGGCCAAAAGAGTCTGTCCTCATCCAATCAGGGCTTTCTTTGGCCAAAAGAGTCTGTCCTCATCCAATCAGGGCTTACTTTGGCCAAAAGAGTCTGTCCTCATCCAACCAGTGCTTAAGCTGGCCAAATGAGTCTGTGCTCATCCAATCAATGTTCTCCATTTCCAAAAGAGTCTGGACTTGTCCAATCAGTACTTATTTTGGCCAAAGATCCCAGACTTGGCTCACTCGGGCCAATAATCTTTCCTCATGCAGTCACAGCTCACTGGGGCCAAAAGAGTCTGTTCTCTCCAATCACGGCGATACGGTAACCTGACCTGCCCCTGCCCTGCCGCTCACCTCGGTCCCACATGCACCTGGTTTCTCTTTGCGATGTCGTGTCGTTTCTGTAACCAGAGAGCGTTTGTGCAGCGTTGCGGGAGCGTTGCGGGAGCGTTGCGGGAGCGTTGGGTCGCTGGGGAGGGTGAGGCGGTTCAGCGAGTCTCTCTCAGTCCTCGTCCACTTGTCACCGTCTGCCATGTTTCCAGCTGCCCGTGAGTCACTGCCACATCTGGCCTCGCTTACAGTGGGGTTATCGCCTTCAATTGCTGCTCTTCTTTAGACGAGTGCGCTAACTTTAGCGGGAAAAACATCGGCCCAGTCCAAAACGGGCCCGCACTCCCCCGCTTGTGACACATTCTTACTGAATGAATCTGAGGGTTTTTGAGTGGATTTCAGGGGCTTCTCCCCTTGAGGGAGTTTTTTTTTACCTCAGGTACTTGCTATGTTGGGGTTCTGGCATGGTGTTTGCCCTTTTCATTTTGCCCTTCTGTTACTCTGTAAATTATCTTTATTCTGTAAAAAGTGTGAATTGAATTGAATTGAATTGAATCGAATCGAATCGAATCGAATCGAATCGAATCGAATCGAATCGAATCGAATCGAATCGAGCCTCCATCAACATCATCAGTAGCTTCCTTGTGAATGTGTTGACACAGAGTAAACCACAGTGTGCACAGAGGTCACAAAGCTACACACACTGGTGTTGTTCCCCTCCGGGATCTTCACAGAGAACTGAGCTCTGGTTTGTGTTTGTTACAGAGTGCAGTCGGCCATCAGAACCACAAGGACTCACGCATACTGTGGATCAAGGACTCGGACCACATCCTGACCACTGCCTTTAATCAGGTGGGGATTAAACGTGTGTGTGTATGTGTATGTGTGCATACCCCTGTATATAGTGGTGCTCATCTTGCGCATGTGTGCGTGTGCGTATGCATGTGTGTGTGTGTGTGCGTGTGCGTATGCACGTGCGTGTGTGTGTGTGTGCGTGTGCGTATGCATGTGTGCGCGTGTGTGTGTGTGTGTGTGTGTGTGTGTGCGTGTGTGTGTGTGTGTGTGTAATGGTGCTCTGCTGTTCCTCAGGTACGGGAGAGAGAGGGCCGTCGTGTGTGTGTGTGTGTGTGTGATGGTGCTCTGCTGTTCCTCAGGTACGGGAGAGAGAGGGCCGTCTTGTGTGTGTGTGTGTGTGTGTGTGCGTGCGTGCGTGTGTGTAATGGTGCTCTGCTGTTCCTCAGGTACGGGAGAGAGAGGGCCGTCTCTGGGACAGCAGGAAGCTGAGCTCCTCTCTGGCCTCAGTGTCACTGGGCAACGCCAGTGGGTAAGTGCTGACCGTGTTTCACGTTATGAGCGGGCCTAGCTGCAGGACCCCAGGAGTGTGTGTGTGTGTGTGTGTGTGTGTGTGTGTGTGTGTGTTTTGTGCCTGGAATGCCTTGCTTGGAATGTTTGAGGGAAGCGGAGTTCCGACAACGAGCTGTCACATTCCTGGCATTTCCGGGGGTCCTCTGCGCCGACCGTTTCCTCTTCCTGCTGCGTTGGGTGTGAAGACCCTCTGTACACACACCCAGTGTGGGAGGGGCGTGGGCTTCCACACACACACTCATCACTCTTCTCCTTCACCTGACATTTCACTCCCCCCCCCCCCCCCTGCAACCCCACAATATGCGACGGTGGTCTATCCCCACCGAACGGTTCTGTGCTCCAAACACGGTCCGCCCAAGCCTTTTCTGTAAACACATGGGTGTGTGCGCGGTGTCCAGGTTTACAGTGCGGGTCACTGAATTAGCGCTGTTGTGCTGCTGCTACGTTACCGGGCCATTCGTCCGCTTTGCACGACAGGGCTTGCCGTGCGCCTGGGTCTGGGGCCAAACCAACCTGTGGGAGTGTCGGGAAGGGGGGGGGGCCGGATGCTGAACAGAGAATAGTTTTAGGAGAAACACGGTTTGCACCCCTACCTCCCCTCCCCCCCCTGCGCGAACAGAGGGTGCCATTGTACTCCGAATGCCACCGGATGAATGTCCCCTCATCGGAATGTTTGTTTGTCCGAGACATTTTGGAGTTTACGCGCTCGCACCCTAGATTTCGCCCTCCCCACTCCCCCCCCGGCTCCCTGTCTCCGTCCTGGTGCTTTTTTCGACGGGCGACGGAAACCTCTGGCTGCCCCTCACGGCCCAGAAACCCCCTGTCTGACTGCGCTGATATAGACACCGCTCACTGTGAAGTATTGTAAACCGACCGGGGAACGCTGGCGGAACACCGAGCCCTTTTATAAACCAGTCACGTCATAAACCATCCCTGCTCCTCGCATTAACGGTCGATGTGTTTGGATTACAAAGCGCTGCTTTTGTTCCTTGTTGTGTTAATATTAACAGGCGAGGATATCTGCACATCTGCACATTGGGAAAGGGAGAGAGAGGGGGTGAGAGGGAGGGAGAGGGAGAGGGAGAGAGAGAGGGAGGGAAACGGAGGGAAGAATGGAGGGAGGGATACAGTAATTGCTTTTCATTGCCTTTACAGGAATGTTATAGTTTACTCAGCCTTTTTTTAGTGTGTGTGTGTGTGTGTGTGGGGGGGGGGGGTGTGTACATTGTGTGCGTTTCTACAGTGTATGTGTGCGCACAGTTTGTGTGTGTTTGTACAGTATATACATATGGCTTGACTATATGTGCACAGTGTGTGTGTGTGTGTGTGTGTGTGTGAGTGTGTGTGTGAGTGTGTGTGTGAGTGTGTGTGTGAGTGTGTGTGTGTGAGTGTGTGTGTGTGTGTGTGTGAGTGAGTGTGTGTGTGTGTGTGTGTGTGTGTGTGCGCGTGTGTGAGTGTGTGTGTGTGTGTGTGTGTGTGTGTGTGTGTGTGTGTGTGAGTGAGTGTGTGTGTGTGTGTGTGTGACTGTGTGTGTGAGTGTGTGAGTGTGTGTGTTTGTACAGTATATACATATGGCTTGACTATATGTGCACAGTGTGTGTGTGTGTGTGTGTGTGTGTGTGTGTGTGTGTGTGTGTGTGTGTGTGTGTGTGTGTGTGTGTGTGTGTATGTGAGTGAGTGTGTGTGTGAGTGTGCATTGCTGGGTGGTGGCATTGACAGAAATCTGCGCGTGTGGTGAGCAGCTCTCTCATGTCGTGCTTCTCATCTGGTCACAAGCTGCTGGGCATTCCGTCCCCTCCTCCGGCCCACGCCGGTCCTGTGGACCCCCAGCCCCTGCAGATCCGTGCGTGACGGTCAGCCGGCAGGAATTCTCAACTTCATCTCCCCCCCCCTCCCCACGCATTCCTTCTGACTCGCTTAATTTTTTTCGAACGCACCACCTCATAGTCGACTTGTGCTTCTGCAACGGTCGCTCAGCAGATTCTTACCAGTCACTCATGTCTAACTTTAGTCTTGTAACGACACTTAAAATCTTACTTGGTTTCTTTCAAGTAGAAAATATTAGCTTGTTTAAGTTGCTGTCTGCTTGACATGAGAGTTTATTGAAATGAGTCAAACTGTCTCACCTCATTTGCAATATTATTGTCTTTTTTCTCAGGAAAAGTAATAGAAAGAACATTTAAAAATACTTGTCCAAACCGACATCATTTCTGGTGTTTGCCATGCTTACACCGCAGAAGTCTTTTGTGATTTCCAAGCGGTTTGGACTGATTGGGGTTTAGGGATAACACAGCAGTGTCCCTTCAGGCAAATAAAACTGCATCACCTTCCGTTTCTGAAGCCCGGCTCTTTTGCCCTGACCCCCCCCCCCCCCCACCACCTGCGTCTCATTGGTCTCTGACACCCCCCCACCTGCGTCTCATTGGTCTCTGACACCCCCCCACCTGCGTCTCATTGGTCTCTGACCCACCCCCCCCCCCACCTGCGTCTCATTGGTCTCTGACCACCCCCACCTGCGTCTCATTGGTCTCTGACCCCCCCCCCCCCCCCCCACCACCTGCGTCTCATTGGTCTCTGACACCCCCCCACCTGCGTCTCATTGGTCTCTGACACCCCCCCACCTGCGTCTCATTGGTCTCTGACCCACCCCCCCCCCCCACCTGCGTCTCATTGGTCTCTGACCACCCCCACCTGCGTCTCATTGGTCTCTGACACCCCCCACCTGCTGCGTCTCATTGGTCTCTGACCCACCCCCCCCCCCACCTGCGTCTCATTGGTCTCTGACCACCCCCACCTGCGTCTCATTGGTCTCTGACACCCCCCCACCTGCGTCTCATTGGTCTCTGACCCACCCCCCCCCCCACCTGCGTCTCATTGGTCTCTGACCACCCCCACCTGCGTCTCATTGGTCTCTGACCCCCTCCCCCCCCCCCCACCTGCGTCTCATTGGTCTCTGACCCCCCCCACCTGCGTCTCATTGGTCCCCAGCTGCTGGTTCCACCCCCACCCAGCCGCGTGCTTAGTGTGAGCCCTCTGCTCACGCTCATGGCCCTTATCCACAGGCTGGTCAGCAGCCAGAGTAAACTTGAGAGTTAAATTGGTTGGAAAATTTAAACGTAATCACCACTTCCTTTTTCTTTTAATTCCTAAATTGCATCCGAGCGGCCAGCCCTGTCGGTTTGATGATGTGTACCTTACGTACCGTGAGCTCCGTAATGTTTGGGACGAAGACGCATTCTTTTTTTCATGATTTGGCTCCGTACGCCGCCATTTTTGGTTTGTAATCAAAGCGTTCACGTGCGGTTAAATTGCACATTCTCAGCTTTGATTTAGGAGTATTGGGCTTGGGCTTCTGCATGTAGAAATGACTTGCTTTTTCTTGCAGTTGTTTATTTGTTGGTTTGTGTGACTGCCAACCTGTTTCTATTTTATTTTTTGATGTACGTTTTAACGCTTTGTTTAAAGCCCTTATCCTTGATCCATTGAGAACATGTTCAGGCGCCCTGGGAGAAATGGCGGACAGAACAGCTGCACGTGGGGCGAGAGAGAGTTTTTGGGTTCAGGGCCTTATTCAGAGAGCCCAGAGAGACAGGGTTCTTCCTTCATTTAGGGACCCGACTTCATCTCTCCGGATTCAGGTCAGCATCCCTATATGCCGGCCAGGGGCTCAAACCAGCAACTCCATTGCTGCCAGTCAGAATCAGAATCAGAATCAGAAAGCTTTATTGTCATTGCACAAAAACAGTACAACGAGATTTGGTGTGCAGCACCTAAAACGATACATGCATACACACACTACACACACTACACGCCCTACACAGTCATGCACCCACACACGTTACACACTCACGCACCCGAGTTTAAAGTTGGTCGAACACCCGACCACGAGGCCAGCCTGCTGCCTCTGTTTGTGGTAACAGACGTTTACACAGATGAGGCGGCTCTCCCTCCTGCCCCTGCGACTCCCAGCCTTGCTTCATTTCTCATTTGCTTATCCTAATAATCCTAATAGGTCTGCTGACATATCTTCCTCTAGGGCATAACGACAGCATTCACACCTGAATGCAGAACCCACATCACACACACACACACACACGCACACACGCACACACATACACACACACACCCCCCCATCCACTATCCCGGCCGATCGGAAGGTTTCTAAACAGAAAAGTGAATCGACCAATCGGCAAAGCTGGCTTCAATCACGATGTGGCGAGCAGTACCCATAGGCTCCTCCCATGACTACGTGGTCGTCGGGTAGAGGTCACGAGGCTTATTAAGGATGTAAGGACCCCCGGGCAGAGCTTAGGGTGTGTTACGTACAGCCGGGTCTGTAAGTATTTGGACAGCGACACAGTTTTAAAGGGCTTTTAATTCCTACGCCGTGCACTCGATACGGACGCCCAAATTAAAGCGGTCTGCGCAGACCTCACTGTTTGTAATGAACACATGGAAAGGTTAATGTCTGCGTGTAATGGTCCCGAAGGAGAGGCGAACAGGGTGTGACAGATATGGTCGATGGGTAACACGCCGTTAACGAGAGAGGGCAGTGTTTGTTTTCCGCATAAGGGAGAGACTTGCACATGTAGAAAGTGGCTGGTTCCTTCAGCATGTGTTTTTAAGCAGAAATATTCTCAGTGTGCAGCAATTGCGGTCGAACGGCCTTGGTCAGACAGACAGTGCTCCATTTGTTTGTTTGTCCATATATTATTATATTCATTCCACGATCAACCGCAGCTAACAGACCCTCCGTTCACAGAGCGGGATGCTCACTGGGGCAGTTTGCTTAAAGCGCCCCGATGCTTAGCAGTGCCCCTGTAATGCCCTGCCCCGGATGTGAACCTGTAGCTATTTCCCATTAGACCGATCCGGCTTCCTAACCGCTCCGCTCTTGCGCAACGGGCTTGCCAATGATGAATGTAGCGCAATTCCGGGAAAAGGGGAATTAAACCTTCCCTGACAGCGTGTTTATCCGGGCCCATCATTGTGTCCTAGAGCAGGGATGAAGCTACTCGGATTTGTTTGGAGAGAAGGCACAAAATGAACGGGAAAGCCAAACTTCAGGCCGGCTCTGGGAAGACAAACGGAGGGGGAAAAATTGTAACTGCATTTTACGTTACACCGCAAAGCTGGCATCTCGTTTTAAAAGTCAATTTTGTATTTTATACGTCTTGTTATGCTCATATTTTTTTCTTTATTAAATGAAAGTGTATGGCGCGCTCTCATACCGTCAGGCCACAGAAGGGGACCGTAATAGGAAGGTTTTAAGTGTTTGTTTTTCTTTTCCTGGTTGAAAATTGAGCCCAGAGAATCTTTGCTTTTTGGGCCCGGAGTCTCGGTGAAAGGCCACCATTATGCCCGTTTTCCATTATAAACACAGATTTTTATCACAGTGCGCTGACCCCCCCGGTCCGTCCCCTCTATAAACACAACCATAATGAGTTTAATGGGATCTCTGGCCCGCTGTAATCAGCAAACTTCACAATGAGATTCAATTGCAACCAGCTTTCACTCAGGAACCTGGCAGCGTAGTTTCAGATTTTCTGGCCGCGTTTCCTGTCGAACCCTGGATCCGTGCTTCCTGTTCGGGTCAGAGGGGACACCTCCAACCCCTCTCCTGCCCGTCGGGGCGGGGGGGGGGTTGGGGGGGTATTACGGGGGTGTCTCGTTAGGTGTGCGCAGATAGGTTTGACTTTGGTTTTCAGTGCTCGGTTGAGGTGACGAGGAATTAGAAACAGAGCGCGCTTTAGCGTAGCCGATGTAGCCTGACCGAACTTTAAAGTCGGCTGCACCCGTTTTAAATTTCGCCCACTTAATTATTTGCAGTCAGAGAAAATATTAAACCACCCCCCACCCCCCCTTAAAGTACACACCTACACACACATGTGGTTTCGCACACACCCCTCTTTTTCTTTCAAAAGTGGGTGTAAATTTAGAGAAATATAGCCCCTTTCTGACCGAGCGCTGGCTCGCCCACACCCCTGGCCCCCCCCTCCAGGGCTGACCTCACTGTTATTTCAGACCAGGCCCCAGATGGAACGGGGCTGTCTTGAAGGTTCTGGGGTACCGGTGCGGCGCGTCAGCGCGGGATGAGGGACGGAGCACGGCACCGACCGGGTCGCCTGTGTGGTCGGGCCGGAGCGGTCCCCGCGGACAGGTCACCCTCGCCACCGAAAGAGGGGCTTACTTCCCCTGCTTTGGCCCCCCGTTTCTCTTTGAGGGGGGGGCTTCCTGGCAGACTGCGGCTCGATCGCCCCGGCGTAATCGATCCGAACCCCTTTAATCAGCGGGATGGGGGGAGTTTTCGGGGTAATAGACGCGGCCCCCGTTTGGAACGGAGCTCGCTCTCTCCCCACACACACACGTTCTTTATTCAAGACAGATGCGTCGAGTCCCATTTGGCTCGGCGACGGTTGTTCTGGTTTAAAATAATAAATAGAAGAGAAAAGTTTGTGTGTGCGTTTGGACAGCAGCAGCGCTCACGGTATTTCTGCTCAGTAAGCCGGTTTCTGACTGCTCTCTGCTGCTCTCCTCCCGACCGAGCCCGGCAGAACCGCGGCAGAACCGCGCGGTTCAGCGTCGGACGAAGCTCCGAGCGGAGGTGTTTCGGTCGAGGGGTCAGAAAGTCAAAGTCCCGCCGCATGTTTCTTCCGCCCGCAAACTCGGCCAGCGGATTTCACCGATCCGTTCCGCCCTCCTGGCTCGAACGATCGCTAATGCTAATTAGCAGGTCCGGGCGGGTTGGAACAGAATGCCGGGGCGGGCTTTCGCTTTCCGGACCTGGTTCTGAGCGGGCGACACCGGAGAGGTCGAGGGTCCAAACGGCGGGCGGAGAAGCGGCCTCCAGGCCAGCGAGTGCTGAAGAGCCTCCCGCAATGTGTTAGTCATTTCCACTTTTCGGCTTTCGCTCCAGCGAGCCCCTCTGACAGAGGATCGTGTGAAGGGCCCGAATTTCTTCATTTTGAAAGATGTTATCCCTCCGTCTGAGTTTGATTTATTTAGCTTTTGAATTTACGAGACCGCGGTGCACTGGACCGCCGTCCCGCCATCTGGTAAAAGAAGCTGCCGCACTTTTCCCAAAATGTGACTAAGCTGGCAGAAACGCACCCCTCACAGCGAGCCCCTGTCTGTCTGTCTGTCTGTCACGGTGACGGCCTGTCACCCGCACCTTTCTGCCGGAGACCCTGAGATCCTTACACCCCTTTTTCTATTTAGCTTTGGAAATATCTGACAGTTGGCCAGAGAATATCTAATGAAATTCTCTGAGGTTTTTTATTTCATCCCACAGGTATTTGAGCTGCAGTTCAAGGATAAAGCTCTTTTGTATTAACGTGTGTGCGACTGAGAAAATGGCTTCCATGCTTCTCTCTCTCTCTCTCTGTCTCTCTCTCTCTCTGTCCGTCTGTCTGTTTGTCCCTCTCTCTCCCTCTCTCTCCCTCTCTCTCCCTCTCTCCCTCTCTCCCTCTCTCCACACCCCCCCACCCCATATTTTTCATTGCAGTTCCAGGAGCTCAGAGTTGAAATGTGACCGAAAAGAGTTTTTCATCGGCGTTATTATTATTGTAGAAAATGGCTGGCTTCTCAGGATGAGGATTGGTGTTGAATACTTCATATTAAATGGCTCGCTCAGCTGGCTTGCGTTCACATATGACAGAGATTTACAGCGGGGTCATAAATCACCCTTTCCACTAACCACCGGAGAGAGGGGACCGAGCTCCTTAGTTACCCCACATAATCCATCTTGCCGCACGGTGACGGCTGTCACTTAACAGGGCGAGCAGGTTTGCCGTGGCATAAACTTGGAACACATTTGGAAAGGTTTATTTTGCATTCGTGCAAATGAAAATGGACAGACTTGCCCATTCACTTTGGTATCTTTGAAGGTCAATCTCTCAAAACCACTCGGAACGCAGATAGAACCTTATAATTCCAAGATCAGGGAATATCACCGTGGATTATTTTCTTTGCCGTTCCTCTTTGTCCGGCAGCTCCACAGTTTCTGTTTCTGTTGTGTGCGGACTCCGGTTCAGGTTGATTAATGGTCCTTCTGGAGGGCACGGCGCTGCAGGCCCTGCGGTCTGTTTGCGTGTCTGCTGACACGCTCGCGGCTACGCTGCGCGACCCAGCGTCTGTCCGTCCTGCCGGCTCCTCCCTCTCCTCCCTCTCCTCCCTCTCCTCCCTCTCCTCCTCAGCTGATGTGTGCGGAGTCTGCAGGTGAAGAGCGGCTGCTATGAGCCGCAGGGTGAACTGAGCATGAGAATCACTGCAAAATGCAATACTTTTATTCATTTATTCAACACATTACTGTTACTATTGTTGTTATTATTATTATTATTACTACTACTACTACTACTACTACTACTACTACTACAATATTATTACTTTATTACTTTTTAAGTATCAATACTATTTACTTATTTTTCGTTTTATTGTATTATTATTATTATTATTATTATGTCACTGCCAGTCTGTTTCCAGGAAGCTGTTTCCAGGAAACTGATTGTTCTGGAATTATGAGTGGGAAATCATAATTTTAAAAACTACTGGAAACTCATAACTCTAATGCTACTGGAAACTCATAACTCTTTAACTAGTGGAAACTCTTAGGTTTTAGCCGAACCCGCCGTGTAAGTAGCCTAAAGTGAAAACAACTCGCTGTTATTCACAACACATGTGAGGGGGGGGAGCGGGTTATAACTGGCTCACGATGCGGCTGAAGGTCCCCGTGGCAACGTATTTATTTGATTTAGTCTCTTCGCGCCCCGTGCAGACCTCCCCCGCTGAAGACAGGAGGTTTGGGGAATCGGGCTCCTGTTCTGAATGATAGCCTTGTGTAGCCGTCATCACCTGAGCTG
Organism: Conger conger; assembly: GCF_963514075.1. Lineage (NCBI taxonomy): Eukaryota > Metazoa > Chordata > Actinopteri > Anguilliformes > Congridae > Conger > Conger conger. The sequence goes on along the minus strand of NC_083775.1, from coordinate 15,559,717 downwards.
ATGCCCTTGTGCGGCTGAATGGGAAGAGACAGATAGGAGGCGCTTTCCAACACTCCCGCCTCTCACTGTCTTCACTTTCATCACCCGGGGCTTTGGGGTTCCCCAGATATCCGGACCGCAGGTTGACGGGATGGATCGAGCTCCGAGTGGGCTCACAAACACGCGTTAGTACACTCACTCACACAAACACACACAGACATACACACGCAAACACTCATACACACACACACACCCACTCACACATACATACATATACACACACACAGACATACACACTCAAACACTCATGCACACATATACACACACACACACGCACACATTCACACATACACACACAGGTGCACACCCACCCACACACAGACACAAACACACAGACATACACACACAAACACACAGGAGAAAGGCGATATCAGGTTGTTTCTGTATCTGGTGAGAGGCCCTGCAGGGAGGCAGGCCACAGTGTGCCGGGGCAGCAGGGCTCTGAGGGGAACCAGGGGAACCAGGGGGAACCAGAGGAACCAGGGGGAACCGGGGGAACCAGGGGGAGCCAGAGGAACCAGAGGGAACCGGGGGAACCAGAGGAACCAGGGGGAACCAGAGGAACCAGGGGG
>NC_083775.1:15544106-15551606 GCF_963514075.1 Conger conger | reverse complement strand
TACATGACGGACCCTCCCTGCGCAAGGGGAAATGGTGGCATGAAAGGGTGTTTGTTGAAGGTGGTCGGCGTCCCATTTCTCAGGGGTCAGAGGTCGCTGGAGCGTGCCCCTGGCAGCAGGATGTTTAAAGTGAGCTTTGTGCCACGGGCTCAGGGGCGCGTTTGGGGGGGGGTGGGGGGGTTGGTCTGACAGGGGGAATTTTACTGGGGGGCACTCTCTCCAGGTGTTTACCTCTCGTTCTCTCATCACTCCATCTGTCTACACCCCAACCCTAAGCTCAACCACCTCTCTCTTTCTCTCTCTCTCTCTCTCTCTGAACTCAACCACCCTGGGCAAGAGTGAGATCCTTCTCTCTCTCTGTCTCTCTTTACATTACATTATATTCAGCAGATGCTGAATATCCAAAGCCACATACAAAACGGTGCATATCAAGGTCATAAAACATACAACTGAACAACCCACTCACTCGACAAGGAAACAGGGATTGTTTTCCTTTTTCTCCATTCATATTATTTACGTTCTTTTGTTCATTTATCTTTTTTGAGCTTGGCACATTTGGCCCTTCCTCCCCTTCCTCATTGAACCATTTCTTTTCACCCTGAGGCAGTAAATGTGGTGCGTTGGTCCGAGCGTGGGGCTGTGGGCCTGAGAGTGTGAGAAAGGAATGCTGGGTACTGTAGTTCACCCTGCTGCAAAAAGCCTCTAACTTAACCACTTGTCACGGCCTTCTCCCTTTTATTTCTTGCTGTAGCCAAGATTCTTTCATCAGAGTGAGTAAACGAGCAACAGCCAGGCAAACAAACAGACACTGTATCGGACGGGTGCATTTTTCAGCAAACACGCAACAACCTTCACAGGGTTCACCTGAGGTAATCTGAGGTGCCACAGGCTTGGCTCTGCGGCCGGTGTAGCGTAGCGTAGCGTAGCCGCAAGGTCTCATCTCTTCCTTTCACCACCTCCCGGCGGAAGAACCGGATAAATGTTTTTGAAATTTAACCGTGCAGTCCTGCCTCCTCCCTCCTCAGTCGACGCGAGGCCGGCCTCGCGCAGGGAGCGGAGGGGCATGCGCGTGCGTTAGCCGGCGCGTGCGTTAGCCGGCTCGGGGCGACGCCGCTGTTTACGCAGCCACGCCTGATAAATGTTTACTGTTACGGGTCCCCGTTGGGGTGAGGAGAGAGGACGATTAAAGAGGAGGAACCGGCTGGCGGTAATCTCCGCCGTCCGGCCACGGCGTGGAGAGTGGCGGGGGGGCGGGGGGGTCGCGCGGAGATCACTCTAAATCAGAATCGTTGTCTAAATCAGGGAAGGCGGCCATCTTGAGCCAGAGCAGCTGTGGCCCAGAGCGGCAGCCCTCTGTGTGTCAGTCCTTACACCCTTCCGGCAGAGAGAGGGACAGGAGCCCCCGAATGCAGGTCTGCACCCCAAAATCAGAGTCACAATCACAAGTCCCGCAGAGGCAGAGACCCTTCACTCACTCGGTCCAGTCGACTGTTTGCTGCATATCTGCGGTGTTTATGCAGTGTTTTTCCGCTGGTAGCTGTCCCGGCTATTTACACTCAGGGTCAGATTTGGAGACCTTTAACATTTGCACAACCTTTCAGCTCAAGCAAAATCAATAACATGACCCATGGTAAATGGAATGCATTCATATAGTGTTCGTCCAAAGTATTTGTTTTGCACAAATCACTGGTCGTGTGACTAGTTTTGTGTGTGCTCCAGGTATTCTTAAATCCGGTCCTTAGTGTTGGCCACAGTGGCCTTAAAGGCACTTTGCACACTCTGTAATGCCCAGCGTCCTACAGACAGTGATACTGAAGTGTGTGTCTGTTTTTTTGTTTTTTTTGGTCTTATGTACATAGTCAGATTTTCTGCAGATGTGGTCCCGGTCTTGTTTATTTGGTAAAAGGTACGGGCGCATGTGGTCCCGGTCTTGTTTAATCGGTAAGCGATAGGAGCGCATGCGGTCACGCTCGTTAACCTCCGTTGGCTCCTCGCTCTCCCTCGGGGGGAGTGAATCAGGCTCTTGTTTTTCGGGCCGTTGCTCTGTCGCGAGGGCGTCTCTCCTCGCGCCGCTGTTTTATTATCTACGTCAGCTCTGGAGCATTTCTGGATGTGCTGTTGCAACTCCGCTCTTCCAACGGCCAGGACCGTGATGGCTGAGAGGGCCAACTTTCACTGTGGGGCCTGTCTACTGCTGTGTGTGTGTGTGAGAGAGTGTGAGTGAGTGTGTGAGTGAGTGTGTGAGTGAGTGTGAGAGTGAGTGTGAGAGTGAGTGTGTGTGAGAGTGAGTGTGAGAGTGAGTGTGAGAGTGAGTGTGAGAGTGAGTGTGAGAGTGAGTGTGAGAGTGAGTGTGTGAGTGAGTGTGAGTGTGAGTGTGAGAGTCAGTGTGAGAGTCAGTGTGAGTGTGAGTGTGAGTGTGAGTGTGTGTGAGAGTGTGAGTGTGAGTGTGAGAGTGAGAGTCAGTGTGAGAGTCAGTGTGAGAGTCAGTGTGAGAGTCAGTGTGAGAGTCAGTGTGAGTGTGAGTGTGAGAGTGAGTGTGAGTGTGAGTGTGAGTGTGAGTGTGAGTGTGAGTGTGAGTGTGAGTGTGAGTGTGAGTGTGAGAGTGAGAGTGAGTGTGAGTGTGAGTGTGAGTGTGAGTGTGAGTGTGAGTGTGAGTGTGAGTGTGAGATACATGTATCTGCTTCAGAATTGACCAGGGACCCCCCCCCCACCATTGACCACCCCCTACTTGACCATCTCAGAAAAAAATCTGAAGAATAAAGGGGGCAAAGGGAGAGTTTCTTTACTGTATTAATACCTTTATTATGTGCAAAACCTTTTGCCACACGGAAAAACAAATAACATGACCAGTGATTGGTCATAGTGTTTGTTTTGCATCAGTCATTAGTTGTGTTATTAGTTTTGCATGTGCTAAAGATCTTCATAAATCAGGCCCAAAGAGTGTGTGTTGGAAAGAGAGGGAGGGAGAGAGAGAGGGAGAGGGGGAGAGGGGGGCGAGAGAGAGAGAGATGGAGAGAGAGAGTTGAGTGTGACCCTTTGTCCTGGCCAGCAGCAGTTGATGCTGTATAAACCTGGCTCTCTTCCCCCTCTCTGACTGTCCTCAGCCAAATCCACATTCCTCTCCTCCACCCTTCCCTTCTTCCCCCTCTCTTCCACACTGCTTCTGCCAGATGCCTGGGGTGAGCGGGGTGGGCATGGGATGTGTGTGTGAGAGTGTGTGTGTGAACGTGTGAGCATGTGTGTGTATGTTTGTGCGTGTGTGTGCCTGTGTGTGCGTGCGTTTGTGTGCGTGTGTGTATGTGTCATGTTGCGTAGTGTGTGTGTGTGTGTGTGTGTGTGTGAGAGTGAGAGAGAGATCATTTTTTTCATTTTTGTCACTTTGTTTTGCACATGTGCTGAAAGTACTTCTCGTATTTTCAATGCGTCACTAATTCAGCTGCTCAAAGTTGGTCCAAATCCTTTTGATAAAATCATGATGTTGTGTTGGTTAATATTTTTTCTTTTTCCTGTAACAGACCCCATTTGCTTATATGTGCATATTTATATAGACACATATCCCATGCACCCCCGTGTTTCTCCGGAGTGATTCACAGCAGGTTTTTGAGTCTTCAGGCACACTGTTCTGATTCCCATCTCAAGGATGTGGTATTATCTGGCCTGGAAATAATTAGTAAATTGTGTAACAAGGCTGGATTGATCGGAGTAGTGGCGGAAAAAGGAGATTAGGTAGTTGGAAGTTGGCGATATTTCCCTGTGCCTGGTCCAACCACAGATGAGGCAAAGTTTTGCCAACAGCGCAACAACATCTCAGTTGGTACGTAGCATTGCTGTTGTCTGTGCGCTCATTCCTTCCTGCTTCTTAGAGTATCTCGTTCCTTCTCTGTATTCAGAATGATGGCGTTTGGTTGCTGTGCACTCTTGCATCAAAAATAATAAAATGTTTATAGTCCTGTTACTCAGCAGTGTTCAATGATTTGGTTCAAAACACTGCAACTGAGCGACAGTGCAGTGAAAACTATTTGCCCCCTCCCTGGTTTGGTTAAAAACTATTTGCCCCCTCCCTGGTTTGGTTAAAAACTATTTGCCCCCTCCCTGGTTTGGTTAAAAACTATTTGCCCCCTCCCTGGTTTGGTTAAAAACTATTTGCCCCCTCCCTGGTTTGGTTAAAAACGATTTGCCCCCTTCCTGGTTTGGTTAAAAACTATTTGCCCCCTTCCTGGTTTGGTTAAAAACTACTTGCCCCCTTCCTGGTTTGGTTAAAAACTACTTGCCCCCTTCCTGATTTAAGCTATTATTACATATTTGTCACTCCGAATGGGTTCCGATTTATTTATTTGTACACAAAGGGAACCTTTGTGTACAACACATTTTTATTACTATTTTGTTTATTTAATGGAAAAAATTAATAAATATATAAGTCAGACACCCAAATCACCATTGCAAAATTGACTGCGGCACTTTCAAGAAATGGCATCTTTTAAGTAATGAAATGATTTTTAACATATTTCGTAAGGTAGCTGTGGCTTCCTCCTCCCCTGCCTGGATACAGCGCCCTGCCGGAGACGTACGAGGGGCTCCGTCTCCGCGCGGTACAGTTATGTCCAGGTGCATCTGGACGGGAGGGGGTTACTCACGGCCATTAGACGGGAGATCGACAGGCGGGTATTTCAGTCAGCGCGGGAGGTGGGGGCTGGAGGGGGTTTAAGAGTGCGGAATTTAATCAGTGTCAGGGGTGATTGACAGGGGCAATACCTGCACATCGTAGGTGTGCGTGCTGCTCTGCTCCGGTCCTGCCAGTGGGTTTATTATGACGGGCCTCTCTTTAACCCTTTATGGTGTATGCTCACAAATATGTCGTTAGGATGTTTTTTAAATTAACATTCTGATGCTATTTTGTCAATGACTACCGATGTGCGTTCAATACGCCGAACGTTAGCTAATGTTTGGGAACATATTCAACTCTTTTTTTGTTCACCATGAACCTTAGCTAACGTTAGCGAGCAGTTTGAAAAGGTAGTACGTGGCAAACAAAATGGCTGCCAACAGGGATGATGCTGAGAGAATAAAAGTTGACAATCCTTTGGCTGTTTGAAAGCACAATATGAAATATTACATTGATATTTTAATATTATATTTGTTCTTCCCTTTAAAAAAAAAAAAAAAAGACATCCCAGGTTAGCAACTAATCGTGTAGCTTGCATTCTTAGACTAGAGTCACATCCATTTGGATTACAAAGGCTTCGGTGGCGAACTAAATGGAATTTTCATTTAAAATCATTCCACAGTATATCTTTGCAAACATATTTCACTGAAGACATTCGCCGTCTTGAACACTTATCTGGTCATTGAAAGCAACGGAATTGGAAAAAACATTCCGACCGACCCTTGAAAGTGTTAATGCGTCTGTTGGGCCTCCACAGCCAACGAGCCCACTCATCCAGGACTTTTTAGATTTACTGGTTCTTCTCGGGCGAGCCTAAATGAAACGCACGCGTGTCTGCGGGGGTGCCAAGTTTGCGCAACGCTCCCTCCCTCCCCCGACCTCGCACAAGGTGTGATCTCATCGCGCGCGGCTCTCCGCGTGTGTGAACCGGAATATTTAAGAGCTCCAACGATTCGCAAAGCCCTGGAAAGTGGCCAAAAGAAAAAGAGGCCTGAAAGCCTTCCCAAAAAAAACTGGCTGGCTGTACCCTTCCCACTGGCAGTGGGACACCCCCACCTTCCCCCCCCCGTCCTGTTGGCCTGGAGCACCCCCCCCCCCCCCCCCACTCCCCTGTAATAATGGTAATTCCCCCCCCCCGGATACTCCTCCCTTATCACGGAAGTGCGGTAATGAACGGATATCGGAGCATACGCCTCTCTGGCCTGACTCCACGCAGGGGCGAGTGAACAAACAAACAAACAGACAGGCGAACGGGCAGATGTGGGCGGGCGGCAGGTACCCTGGAAACGCAGGCGGTAACGGAGCGGCGGATGAGCGGGGTGCGGTCCCCGTCTCCCTCGGCCAATAAGAGGCCTGATGGAGCCCGGCTGTGCGGCGAAGGCCGAGACCGCTATCGCCCTCCGCGATCTGCCTCCCGTTTGAAATCTCTACCCCCTCCTCCCTCCCCCTCACGCCCCCCCCCCCCCCCAGCTCTGCTCTGATCCCGTCCTTCACCCCCTATCATTAATGCCACATTTTGTTTTCCATAAATAAAATTCTTAAAATGACCCCCCCCCCCCCCCCCCAGCCCACACCCTCCATTCCTCCCCAATCAGAGACACATTTGGGCCGGTCTCCCGGGAGACAAACAGCTTTGCTGAGACACTCTGTAATTTCAGGCTCGTTTTTTGGAAGCTGATTTTTCTGTCACTCGCAAAAACCCAACCCCCCCCCCCCCCCCCCAAACCCATTGGCTCCCTCAGTCCTTTCTCCCCCACTTTAATATTCTTTCTTCTTCCCTTCTCTCTCTCTCTCGCCACCTCAACCACTACCCCGCTCCCTCAATCTCCCGTACCCCTTGAAAAAGCTCGGAAGGACCGTGGCTCAAAGCCTTTTCCAGTTCAAGCACACGCCACGGCCTGGTTTCCAGTAAGTGCCAGGCCCAGGATTTAGGGAGGGGAGGGTTATGGGGTGGGGGGCTTGTTCCATTGCTCTTTGCTCTTATTTCATATTTAATTTACATTCAAACTGCTCATGGATTAAGACAGCACTGTAGTTTATTGGGGAGGAAAAACCATTAAAGAGGTCCCCACACTCACCCCCCTCCCCACTCTCCTCTCTCCCAATACTTCAGCCCCCCAGGGCCCACTGGCGGTGCCCACCGCCGGCACCCAGCCCCACCACTCCAAACTCACACGTATTTTTACTACCGATTCGTCACCTCTTCCATTTCAGAAACGGGGGCCCAAAAACGTTTCTTCTTCTGTTGTTTTTTTCCCCCCCTCTCTTCCTTTCTCTCTTCTCATTTCTTCACCGCAAATGTGTAGTTTCGCTTCCAGGACGTCGCTGGTGTGAGCCCAGCTCCAGCCAGCCCGGGGGCTCGAATAACGTCAGAACCGCCCCCTCCGAGCACGTCCAACGCCCCTCCGCTCCAGAACAAACACGGGCCCGAAAACAGCCCCGCTAATGTGCATGTGTGCGATTCTCATTGGGCCTTCATTATTCTCTCATCTACGGGCGTGATTCAAAACGAAGTCACATACCGTTCCCTCTCCGGCTGTTTGAGTGGGCAGGCGCGAGGTAGACGTCGGGTTTGAGGTTTGCTTTGGGCCCGGCGTTAAAAGAGAGCCTGTTCTTCCAGTGAAAACATTTGCCTGTGGAGCTAATGGCGAGCGGAGACTGTAGACGGCACGGGGGTAGCTCCGCACGCTCTCCTGGGCCCAATGCTAGCCTTGGTCGCCCTGCGTGCCGGGTTGGAGCGGAGATGTTTCGGCGGACGAGCACTGGGCCCCGCTTTACAACCCTGTAGCTGGAACTAAATCAGTCACGTTTCTATTGGCTCGGGTTGTGTTTTTGTT
>NC_083775.1:15531606-15541606 GCF_963514075.1 Conger conger | reverse complement strand
CCGTCTGGCACCTGTGAAAGCTCCACACTTTCCAGTCACCTCCTCCAGCTTCTGCCATTAAGAGAACCAGCCTCATAAACGCTGAGTTGTTGGGGGGGGGTTAGCCGCAGGGCCGGGGGGGTGGCGAGGGGGGTGTTTGTGCGGGTTGCCGGATGGTGCTTCTCCAGGACCGTGTGTAGACCCAGTAGACGTTAGCAGAACTGTCTGCGCACAGTCAGCAGGTACTGACTGGGCTGCACATGTGAGTCTGCTTCTCAGAAATCATCACCCGGAGACAGCCTGACAGACTAACAGATTGATTACTGCACTCCCTCTGTTTCACACGCTCTCGGACGTGCACACACACTCACACGCGCGCACACACACGCTCACACACACATTCTCTCTCTCACACACACACACACACTCAAACACACACACTCACGCACACGCTCACACATGCTCACACACACAAACACACACATGCTCACACACACAGATACACACACACACACACACACACACACACACACACACACACACACACACAGACACACACACACAGAGCCCTGGCTCTGCTGGAGTGATTTTGTGAAAGAGGGATGGATCGCATTATACGGCCAGTTTCCTTTCACCTCATGTTGCCAACAACATCATCTGTCAGGAAGGGGGGAAAACAGACACGCAACACCTCCGTTTTTTTTTATTTGTGTTTTTAATTTTCATATTGAATTTCTTCTTTTAATGGCATCATTTTTTTTTGTTTGGTTTTTGCTTTTTTTTTTAAACAAACAAGTACAATTTCTCTAAAAAGACAAAAATGACAAAATAGACAAGGAAAAGTATCGTTTCCCAAAATAAACAGGGAAAAATGAACAACATTGAAAATATTCCAAATATTTTCAATCCCTCTGTAAGGCTCCGGTATTCCAGTTCAAGTGTCGGTTTGTATCGTTTCAGTTCTGTTTGTTTTCCTTTTTCCTCCCTTTTTTTTGGGTTGTTGGGTGTATTTTATCGGCGGTCAGATTTTTCCCTTTGCCTTATCGGCTCTCCCCCAACGTCAGGCTCGCAGAGAGGGAGAGGACGGTGTGGGAAGAGAGGGAAGGGAGCGCTCGAGTACGAGTGTGGGAAGAGCGACATCAGCCCTCTCACACAGGTCGTTAGCGGCCGTTAGCACGACCCCCCAACCACCCCCCCACGCCCCCACCCTCACCTCTCTCGCCCCTGTCTGCCCCGTTCTCGGCAGGAGGCCGGCCCTTTCCCCCGACCTCACTTCCTAATTTAACAACCGTGCGCGCGAAACGGCCGCCACGCCGCGTTAGCGCTAGCGCAGCCCTCCCCCCGTCCGGCCAGCCTCTGTACCTCGGGAACCAAAATGGCTTCTGCGCTCCCTGACCCTTCCTGCCCTCCCTGCCCCCCCCCCCTTCCCTCTCCTCTTTAATGTGCTCCGTTTGTAGTTCTCTGTTCAAAGGGGGAGGCTGAGTACGTGTGGAGAGCTGTGGGGGGGGGGAGAGCCGGGTGGTGGGGGGGGGGCTTTCACAAGACCGCGCGCTTCTTTACAAGATCGCAGTGGGCGCAGGTACCATGCATCGCTGAAGGTGTTTACATCAAAGGGCTTCCAATCCATTGAATGGAAAAAAAAAACGTTTATTTTTTGTGAAAATTTGAAATTCACCTTTTTTCGGATATCAGTTTTCTCCGCCCGCAGCGGCCTTTTAAAAATATTTCCGCCGTCTTAAATTAATGTCAGATTTGAAAAAGAATAATATTTTCTTCTTCTTTTTTGCCTCAGTCATGAGAAAGTAGCACTAAGTCATAGAGCCTGTGTGTTGGGTCTGGGCTTTTTAAGTGCCTGATTGGCTGCACACCAGCAATGCGGTTTCTTTGCCGTGCTAACACCGTGCTAAAGTTAACGGCACACAGAAACACAGCAGTTCAGTCGTCTTCTGCTCAGGGAGAATCTACCTCACATGGCTGGGCTTTTTCTCTTTCTTTGCATTGCATTTTTTTTGGGGGGGGAGAGAATAGCTACACTCCACTCAGTGGCACAAATAATAAATAGTCTTTGAAGAGGCTCTCTCTTTTTCACTTTTCCTTTTTCCCTTGTGTGGCAGTTTGAAGGGGTTCAGTCATCGGCTTATGGCAGAGCATTAAAAGACTGGGATTTAAAATGGCCGCCTTGTTTTGTAACTGCCGATCTGGGTTAACTGCGAGGGGGGCACATTTGAGAATGTGTGTGCATGTGATGGAAGGGGAGGTGGGGGGTTTGGGTACAGTCTTGCTGCTACTCAGACAGTCTGATACTTTGCAAAGTAAGGCGTTTGATTGACCCGTTGGCTTGAGAAAGTTCTTAATCTTCAAAGATTAAAATCTGGTGTTTTCCCTGCCTTTCGTAAAAAGCGGTTGTGTAAGGGGGAGGGGAGGGGGGGCGGGGGCGGGGAGTTACTGGTAATTGTCAAAAAAAAAGAAGAAGAAAATCTGCAGCTGAGAAGAAAGTATATATAAACAAAGAAAATACAGCCTTCACATAGCAGAAGAGTCAAACAAAGCTTTGCAAGACCTCTCCTTTCTCCGACTCAGCAGCTTTTTTCAGTTACTGTACGGTGACGTCGTCCACAACGAGCGATGCTCCTCTGGGGAAGCTAATATTTCAGTCATTAAGGGGGGGGGTCAATCCGCAGAGCCCCCTGGCTTCAGTGCAAGTTTCCTCCCGAACAGGGTGTGTGGAGTGCCGTTTCGGTCACCTGTCCTCCTGCCCCGAAAAGCCTCGCCGCCCGTACGGGCCCTGGGCTCTCTCCGACCCGTCGCGAGAGGCCACGAGCGGGGGAGACACGCCGAAAAACTGCGTCCCTCCCGCCATGTTTGTCCAGCAATACGATTACGGAAACAAACAGAAATAACACACACCATCGTCTGTCAGCACAACGTGTGTAACTGTGAACAAAGGCACTCTGGCTACTGCCCTGAAGACGAAAAAAAAAACAAACATCCTTTAGAACAAATCTCCCATCAAGCAAATTTGATTGCACATGAACGTGACGTATTTGTTCTTTTTTTGTTTTTTGTTTTGTTACAGTTCATTCAGCCTGCTGTTTTGCGTCTCTGAGCTGCGTGCAGGCTGCTACTGGTTTTTAAGGGCTCCACATAGTGGCTGGAGGTCTGAAGGACAAGGGGGGGGGGGAGGGGGTCAGAAATAGGAGGGCTTGAGAGACGCCATGTTGTTGTTGGCGGTGCAGTGGGCCTGCATGAGCGGCACCTCGTACTCCACCCCGGCGTGGAGGCCGGGCGCGGGCGCGGCCGGCTGGAGGTCGGCGGCCTGTTTGTGGGGCAGCGCCCCGTTGTCCAGGCAGGCCTTGACCCCCTCCAGCTCCAGCGTGGAGGGCTCGTCGCAGCCCGAGTCCGGGGGCCCCTTGGCCCGCTTCCGGCGCCGGAGGAAGCACACCACGGCCGCCACGCCCGCCGCCAGCAGCACCAGCAGGGCCACGGCCAGCGCCGGCACCAGCGCGCTGCTGAACTGCCCCTCCATCACGCGGGCCCCGGGGCCGGGCGCCGGCTGGCCGGCGGTGCGCGCCTCCGTGCAGGCCGTGTCGGCGGGGCCCAGCTCCCCCAGGGGGCCCGCGCAGATGGAGTAGGTGGAGTTGGGGCGCAGCCCCCGCAGGGTGTACTCCGGGTACGAGGCGGGCACGCTCAGCTGCATGGGCCGCCGGTCCGGGCCGGACAGGTTCTTGTAGGTGAGGCGGATTCCCCGCAGGTAGGGCCGCGTGCGGATGTAGCGGTGCAGGTCCAGCAGGATGGAGGTGCTGGTCACCTGTCGGGAGCTGATGTCGGGTGTCACGGCGACGGCCACCGTGCGGGTCTCCGGGGGCGGGTTGGCGGGGGGCGGCGGGGGGTCCTCCTCCTCGTTCTCGCAGTACGTGCCTGAGGTGCGGGGCGGGCAGATGCACTCCAGGTGCCCGCGCCGGTCCAGCTGGCAGGTCCCGCCGTTCAGGCAGATGTTGGCGGGACACATGTGCTCCCCGAACTCCGGTTCGGACTCGCCGTCGCCTCCGGCGGGCGCGGAGGGGACTGCGAGGGGCGGGTCGCTGTCCGTCTCCGTGTGGGAGGGGCTGTCGCTGGGAGGGGGCGGAACCACGGCGGGCGTGAGCGGCCTGGGCGCCGTGGTGACCCTCGTGGGTTTGGCCGTGCTGCTGGTGGTCACCGTGGTCGTGGTGACCGTGGTCGTGGTGGGACACCCGAAATCCCTGTAGTCCAGCCGCTCCAGGACCTTGCCGGCGTTGACGGGCGGGAAGTGGCAGCGGGTCTCCTCGGTGCGCCCCAGCCGCACCCCGCCCTCCCGAAGCCACTCGGGGAACCAGGCCAGCGGGCACAGGCAGTTGAAGGGGTTCTCGGCCACCGACAGCCCCTGGAGCCGGGGCAGGAGCTGGCGAAACTCGCGGGGCAGGCCCTGCAGGTTGGTGTTGCTCAGGTCCAGTTCCTGCAGCTCCCGCAGCTGCTCCAGCTTCTGGAAGTCTTCCGGCCTCAGCCGGCCCACGGGGTTCCCGGCCAAGTTCAGCCGGGTCAGCCCCCGCACCTCCCTCAGAGCCTCCGGCACGGCCCGCAGCTGGTTCTGGGACAGGTCCAGGCCGTGGAGGTTCCCCAGCCCGGCCGTCAAACCCGGGTCCAGCTCCCTCAGCCCCATACCGGCCATGTGGAGCCCCTCCAGGTTGGGCGTCTGCAAGTCGGCCGGTTCCGGGGGCGGGATCTGGTTGTAGCTGAGGTCCAGCAGCAGCAGCTTGGGCATGCGCAGGGCGGGGAGCGAGGTCAGCTGGTTCCCCTGGAGCTTCAGCTCCAGCAGCTGGCCCAGCCCCTGGAAGGCGGCCGGGTGGATGCTCTGGATCCGGTTGTTGAAGAGATAGAGCCTCTCCAGCAGGGCCAGCCCGGCGAAGCTCTCCTGGGACACGTGCTCCACCTGGTTGTTGGAGAGGTCCAGGTTGCGCAGCTCGGAAAGCGGGCGGAAGGCGCCTCCCGGCAGCCGGGACAGCTTGTTCTGGCTGAGGTCCAGCATCTGCAGGCCGCCCAGGCCGGCGAAGTCCTCCGGCGTCAGGGCCTCGATGCCGTTCTGGAAGAGGTAGAGGTTGACAGTGGAGGACGGCACGCCCCGGGGCACGGAGGCGGCGCGCCGCTGGAAGCAGAAGATGGAGCCCGGGCTGGAGCAGGCGCAGTCCTGCGGGCAGTCGCCCCTCGCCGCCCGGCCGCGGAGCAGGAGGAAGAGGAGGAGGAGGAGGAGGAGGGAGGGCCGGAAAGGCGGCAGCGGAGGGCGGAGGGCCTTCATGGCGCTGCCTTCGCCGTCATCGGCCGACAGAACCTGCAGACGACACGGTTAAGAGACTAGTTAAGAGACCCGCGGACAACAGAAGTAAGCAATCGGGTCTTTTTTTTTTTTTGCCGAGTCACTGCACAGCTTTACAGCGCTGTAGAACAAGTGCAGCTTTTCCTAATGCTTGGGCAGTCGATGCGTGTTAGGCAGTCATGCTAAAACTTTGCCCCCTGGGTCTGAACACGAGGAGCAGCCGAGTTCGGGGGTCCGGACAGCCCACCCACCGCCAAACCTCTCCACTTTCCGGCTGACTGAGGAGCGCAATTAGCCCGTTTCCCTCAGTGTTTACCACGTCAGCCCTGGCCTGTAAAACCCTGTCTGTCTTCAAGGAGACACACACACACACACACACACACACACACACAAACGCACATTCAGACATAAACACAGACAAGCATGTAAACAAATGCACACACACTCTGGCCTGAATGTGCAGGCGTACTGGAGCTCCCGCACGTGCCCCTACAAACAGCCTCTCTCCTCTCTGATCTTCAGGAGAGGGCAAAATAAAAACACCCCAAGAGGAGCAGAGCGTTTCTCCGTCTATCTCTGTTTCTTTTCCTTTTGTTTGTCTTTCTTTTCCACCGCCGCAGAAATGTACTCGGAACCCGTTTCTGTACAAACACTTTGTCGTCTTTACAGTTTAGCAGCATTCCTGAACCTTCTAAAGTGTACCCAGGAAGTGTGCGCGCGTGTAAAAGAAGAAAAAAAAAAAAGAAAAAAGTCTTGTTTTTGAATCTTTTTTTTTTTTGTCAGAGATGATTAAACCTGATTTGCCGTGTGGCTCTTAAGCTCTTAAGCGCCGCTGTCAACTTGATTGGCCTGAAGTGTCTGGTAACAAAAACCCCTCAGAACTCCTCAGCGCGGCACGACTGTAGCGGGCGTAATAACTCCGCGCTCCACGCTCAGACCGGCGGCCGTGGAGCCGTGCGGTAGGTACTGTGAGCCCCTGAAAGGCCGGCGTGCACAGAGCTGCCTCCTGGCACAAAGCCAGGCGCTGGATATTACGTTTAAGGATTAACCCCAGTCTTAGCCTCAACAGGCTAGGGGGCTAACACCAGCACGAAATAAAGCACTGTACAGAGAGGGCGAGAGAGAGAGAGGGGGGGGGTGGTGGTGGTGGTGGAGTGAAAGAAGGGGAAAGCAGAGAAGGAGGGAGAGATGTGTTCGATGGGCAAAGGGGCTGTGGAGAGGGGGGCAGAAGGTGAGGCTGAGGAAAGAGAGAGTGGGGGTGGAAATGCAGGGAGAAAGGGAATGAGAAATAGAAAGGATACACGGCGCTACCGGGAGAGAGGTAGAGAGCACAGAGAAGCAGAGGCGGAAGGATGGATAGATGTGTGGAAGAGAAAGACAACACGTTCAGGGGGTGCAGTAAGTCACTCATGTTGGGCCGAGTTAACAGTGCATGTTTTACTGAAGGGACGCTTTATCATTCCCAGCTTTGAGAAGAATCATATGAGCTGCTGGCCTTGAGTGAGGGGAGCAGCACGTCCCTCTCTCTCTCTCTCTCTCTCTCTCTCTCCTGGGGTAAGAACGGCGTGGGGGTTTTTGTGTCCGCGGTTCACGGCGAGGTGAAGCCCTGCCGCAGAGTTTTCATGGTGCTCGAGTACAAAATGGCGGAGCCAATCTGAGCTCATCTCAAGTTGATTTATTCACGGTCTGTTCCTTCGAGAAGTCCCTCCGGCGTTGGTCATATTAACTTTGTGTAAATGATTAAATAAATGGGGCGAAAAAAAAGAAAAAGATGGGTTTGCGCAGTGCTGTTTTGTGGAAAATGTTGACACAGCGAGTTGCGTTCAGGTCAGCGTGTTCCCTCAAGGGGACGCTCTAAACGACTGTTTCCACGGTATCGCCTCTTAATTGGCACTCTGGTTAGCATTAGAGGAGTCGCCTGGATTGCGTGCGTATGAGGTGCTGGACATCAAGTGCTTTCTCATCCACCCCAAGCTGATCTCAGATCAGTCCCCCCCCCGCCCCCCTCCTTTTCTAATAGCAGAGGCTAAAGGCTGGTCACACGCTTTCAAATAGGAATCAGATAATTAACTGACCGAAAGATATACAAATATATTTCTGTATTTTTGTGTGGTTGCTCTCTCACTCATGACCCAGACACACACACACACACACACACTCGCACTCACTCACACACACACACACACACACACACACACACGCAGCCCCTTCCCCAAGCGGCTGAAGTACTCTGTTGGCATAGGAATGGCGTGGACTTGCGGTCGTGTGAGAGTCTCGGGGGAGATGGTGATCGCTGTAGCCACGAAGGTGCTGCGGGGTGTGTACATCCGCCGTTGGATCTGCGAAATCGCGGCGGGGGAAATGCGACCGCGGGCATTTCCTGCGTGCGCTGCAAGCGCCCGTCTCAGAACCCGTGTCAAACCGTCACTGTGGCTCTGTCGCGGGCGCCGTTGCCGTGTGTGTGGCGCGCGGGGCCACAAGTCTGCGTCAAATGCCGGCTCTGAAAGCCTCTGCGAGACGCTTAACGGAGGATTCGCAGGGTGTCAAGGGCAAAGGAGAGAGAGAGGGAGAGCCAGAGAGACGTCTGGCTTTTCAAGGCCCTTTATTTACATTGTATTGGTGGAATAGTAACTATTTACATATCTGTGAGCCGACCAAACTCAAAACCAACAAAAGCACAGCAAGGTTTTTAGTCCTCTTACTTCTTTGTATACCGCGCACAATTACTCATCAATTTCCCGTCGGCTGCAGAGCTGCAGCACCGTGTCATTCAGTCCACAGAAAGAAAACTCGATCTTTTCAGCGTTGTAAACATTACTGCGCAGGCTGTAACAATGAGAGAGAGAGAGAGAGAGAGAGAGAGAGAAGGAGGGAGAGAGAGAGAAAGCGAGGGAGGGAGGGAGGCAGGGATCTCACTGCACTGCGTACACACATGACATATTCCTGTTGTGACTGAGGCCAGTCATTCAGGATTTGTGAGCGAGAGGATTAATGGCGTTTTATATTCAAATGTCCACCAAATTGCTGTCGGCACTATTTTAATGGCAGCATTAAACCCATTAGCAAAGGTAACCCACCAATGACAGAGAGACAAGTGCTTCAGATGTCTGACTCTTGCCTTAATAATAACTAATTTACCGTAATTCTACACCGTCGGCAAAAGGGCACACAGGCAGTTCTTCCGCCCCTCTTTTGTGTAGAGTGAGTCCTGAAACAGGCTTGGTAACACTATCTGTAAATTACAAACGTTTCCTGCCAAGTCAAATCACGTCTTTTAACAGGCAGGTCAGAGTCGGAGCCCGTTGGACAATGTGAACCGCTGCGCCACGGAAGAAGCTCTTATCCTGTTGTACTCGGCGAATGAATTGCGGTTGGATCGTCACGTCTTTCTGAACCCCTTCTAAAATCATGACATCTGGTTCACGATTGCCCCCGTCTCCTCTGCTTCATTTGAGACGCGTTTGCGTTCCAGTTCACCGCCGTCTTATCGGATAGCCACGGCTCCGCCCTCAGGGTAAGGCTCAGAGAGAGTTCGCTCTGAGGCAGAAGAGATGACTGATACATTTCCCCTGGTTTTTTTTTGTCTGTCTGTCTGTCTGTCTCTCCCCCCCCCCCTCCCCCCATTTGGCTGCAGCTTTCTGCACATCGCACAAGGCGAGGCAATCTGCCAATCGAAACTGTCTCTTATCGCTCCGGTCTCGAGTCCCCATTGGCCAGAGAGGGGTGATGAGACCGTGCCGTTAAAACCGGAAACTCCGCTCCCGGGGGAGGGGGGGGGGGGAGACGGCACGCCAAGGAGCCAATCGGCACCGGGGATCTTCCTAGACGCTGAGCTGTGCCAGATCCCTCTTGTTTTAATTTTTGTTGTGTTGCCTGCGTTTAAACATCCGGCTGCGTGCCAGCTAAGAGAAGCGTCACCGAGTCTCTGCCCTGACTGAGGGGATGGGCTTAACCGCGCACAGAGGCTTAACCGCGCAGACCTCGTTCCCTGCGCTGCGTTTGAAGCTGTGCTGGGCTGTGCCTCGCGCACACGCCCGCTCCCACTCCTCACGAGGCGGCGTACGAAGCCAGACGCGTCCCCCGACGCGTGAGCCGTCGAGCGGAAGACCGCGCGGGGCGAAGAGGGGGGAACGGTCGTCAAAGAAAAGGAAGGAAGGAAGAAAGAAATGGTAAAAGGAGAACAAAGGGAGTTTGAAAGTTTTTAAAGACACAAAGGGGGGGGGGGGGGAGAGGAGAGTGTGGGGACGGGGGCTTCTGGGTAAACTCAAGTGGGCTGCCTCAATTAGAGCACGACAATCGCTGTGGTCAAGAGCGCTTATCTTCAGCGCGAGCCGGGGAGGGGGCGGGCGGGAGATTGGGAGCAGGCCAGGATGCGTAGGGGGGGGGGCTTTTTAATCATGCGGCTGGGGGGTCACGACCGTACACACAGGCCATGCTCTCTCCGCGACCCCTCGTCACCGCGGTAACAATGGCCCACAATGCAGAGCGGCGCAGGCTCCGCAGCGTCGCTAAGCTACGCGTGTTTGGTGCGTGAAGCTGTTCGCGTGGCGGCCGGGCCCTGGGGGAGATCTGCCGCTAAGCTTTAGGACACGGAGCCAAAGGGTCAGCCTTTGACCGGCCTGACGTGGGTTTCACCGTGAAAGGACGTTTCCTCCTCCCCCCCCCTTCCTACCCACTCTTCCTCTCCACGCT
>NC_083775.1:15491606-15524106 GCF_963514075.1 Conger conger | reverse complement strand
ACACACGGACCGTCTTCCCTCGAATCGCGTCTGCCTGATATCAGAGTCTGGCTCTCAACTGTGGCCTGACGAGAAGCAGCGGTCTGAAAGTGAGCGTGTTCTCACGGTTTTTCAAGGTTTTACCGGCAAGCGCCCACGAATACGGCCGGCCGTTCAGCAGTGGGAGAAAGGGACAAAAGAGACTGAGGGGGGGAAAGGAGAAAACAAGGCCTGGAGGTCACCGCGCGCGATAGTCTGAGGCGCTCAGCACACGCTCGAAACCCCAGCGCCAAACACCCCCGGGACGGGTGGGGGCGAGGTGCTGACACACATCTTTTCGGAGGCGACGAATAATTGACTCTTCTTGTAACAAACTAAAAGGAGCGAGCGCGTTTACCTCAGCTATTTGAATACGTGCGCGCAGCGGAGTGTGAACGTCGCTACGCTCGACTTGACGCACACAGGGCGCTCTCTCTCCCTCCTTTTCCCTCCCTCTCTCTCTCTCTCTCTCTCTGAAACCGCTCAGGACCAGGGTAGGGACACAGGCGTAAAAAGCGACCTGTCAGATAATTAGTGTGTGCAGTTATGCGTGCACTCCCCTGGCCTGCAGGCTTTTTTCAATGAGCCCTCACAGGCCCAGTCAAACTTCAACAAGAGGAGGCAGAACTAGGCAAGGGTCCCCCCCCCCCCCTCCCATTGCTGCTGGCCTGACTGCTGCCCAGCGACCAGTTGGCTGCCCCTGACACACACACACACACACACACACACACACAATGAGCTCCAGCAGAGAGGGCGGACAGGGGCAATTATCACCGGGATTAAATAAGCATCCCACCCATTTAACAGCTTTACAGAACCTCCCCCCTCCTGCTCCTGTTTGTACTGTCAGTTTCCCCCTCATCTCCTCCTCTCCTATTCCCTCTCTCACCCCTGTATCCTCCAGCCCACCTCCTTGTCCCTGTAAACAGTCACACACGGGATTGTGCTGTTCCTGCTGTGAGAAGCTGCCGCTTTAGTTTGGGTTTTTTTTTAGCCCAGTGGTCAAGTCAGAACAAAAGTTCTTGGTAAATTTTTTGATATTTATGTCTGTGTGTATGTGTGTGTGCATGCATGCTCTGTGTGTTTGTGCCTGTGTGTGTGTGTGTGTGTGTATATATATATATATATATATATATGCGTGTGTGTGTGTGTGTGTGTGGGTGGGTGGGTGTTGGTGCATTCATGCTATGTGTGTTTGTGCCTGTGTGTGTGTGCATATATGCGTGGGTATTTGTGTATGTGTGTTTGTGCCTGTGTGTGTGTGTGTGTGTGTGTATATATATATATATGCGTGTGTGTGTGTGTGTGTGTGTGTGTGGGTGGGTGTTGGTGCATTCATGCTATGTGTGTTTGTGCCTGTGTGTGTGCATATATGCGTCGGTATTTGTGTATGTGTGTGTGTGTGTGTGTGTGTATATATATATATATATATATATATATATATATATATATATATATATATATATATATGCGTGTGTGTGTGTGTGTGTGGGTGGGTGTGTCTGTGGCTCTAACAGCTCTGATTGATTAGGCGGGTTAGATGCCCCAGACTCAGTGTCTGCCCCGCGGGGCCAGACGGGGGGTAAGAGAGGGCCAGAGGCCGAGCAGGGGGCCCCAGCGGGGCGTGTCCCCCCGGAGGGACGCCGTGAGACCAAACAAGAGGCCTCAGTCCGGCCCGGGGGCGGGGGTCAGAAGAGGAGCCCGCGGGTGACTCAGCTGTTTGCGTTCAGCAGTAGTGGTGGTAGTTTGGCTGTGTGTTTCTGCGTCGCCTGTCCTGCCCGTGGAAACAGGCCGGCGAGTTCAAAGGCAGACATGTCCGCAGTGACCTCGCCGACAGGGCCCGGCGCTGACAGCACTCATCAGCAGTGCCATCCTCACTGACCTGGGGCACTACGATGCCCTGAGAGGTCAGGTGTGTGTGTGTGTGTGTCTGTGAGTGTGCACATCTCAGATTTCATCCAACTCCCACCCAAACTCTGTGTTCTCCTTTTGTTTTTATATTCTGGATGTCACTACATTGACAACAAGCTTTTTCCATTTCTCAAATTTCCTGCTCAATGGCAGTTTGTCTTTAAGGGTAAACGCAGCTGATGAATCACTGGCTCACACACACACACACATACACACACACAGGGGTTCTTTGAACAGTAGAAGCAGAAACTGTCTGTGTGTCTGTGTGCCTGTGTGTGTGTGTGTGTGTGGGGCTCAGCAGTAACCCCTGCCCCCACGTGCCTCACGCAATGGCGGAGTCGGCGAGAGGGCGGCCAAGGTCATTTTCTGGCGGCTTTTAGGGACGGGGGCTCTCTGTCTGTGACCTTTTAGAGCCGGCCGACCTCGGGAGTAAATATTTACTGACCCGACAGAATGCGGCAAAGAAAGACTAAAAGGAAAACGCACACGCCTGCAAGTACGCATGCCACCCCTACCCAACCTGTCCTTTCCCAAATAAGAATAAATCCAAGTCTCTATTCTTAACGGCCGCAACTCGTCTGTTAACAAGATGGCTGTTGAGCAGTGAGGATGAACAAAGAGAGAGATAGAGAAGATTGAGAGAGAAACGAAGCACTGAGCACTAAAACGGCGTTGGTTCCTGAATGAAGGGATAGACACGGTAATAATAACCAACTTGCGTAATGACTCAATACTTCCTGTAAACAAAAAAATGGGCAGAAATATGTAAAGAAAACAGGCTCTTGCCAACAAGTGAACAAACCTGTTTCCTTTTGGCACCAAGCGCTGGTTTCTATTAAGATTAATAGTTTGCATTGCTTAACTGGCTGTCATAAGTACCAGCGTGTTTCTTACACACACACATACACGCGTGCACACACAGATGCACACACACTCAACTAAATATTTGAACAACTCACAGACACACGTACACTCCCGTCCTCATAGACACACACACGCTCACACACACACACACAGAGTACACACACACACACACACACACACACACACAGAGTACACATTGGCACACACTGCAGCCACGTTGGCCCTCTTGCTCGGAGTGAAAGCAGTTCATGGAGAAGTTAACTGTGACAGAAATAGACCCAGAGAAACTGAGAGGCCCGGGAACCAGAACACACACAGTGACGTCGCAAATTAAGCGTGTGTACGTGTGTGTGTGTGTGCATGTGCGCGCGTGTAAGTGTGTCAGACGCCTGTGTTCCATCAACTTTTGCCCTTAACTGTTACTTGCATGTACAAGCATGACACGTTCCATGTTCTCTGCGCTAAAATGGAGGGTTAGCGTTCCGGCCTCCGTCCAAGATAAGCACAGTTCTGGAGTGTTCTGAGGGGCCCCTCCCGGCTCCCTGGCCCCGGCCCCGCACCACGGCAACCGCAAGGCCCGCTGGCGCCGGAGAACCGCGGCGAGGTCCCGTGTCGCCACGGCAACGCTGCAGCAAAATAACCCATCTCCCGAATTTGTCATCGGGCGTCCTTAAGGGGCTAGAGGGCTGACCCCTTCAGGAAGCTCAAGGCCGGTCGCAGAAGGTGGCTTCTCCGCGTCGCACCGGCTGGCCCGTTTCCCTTACGGGCCGTGTTCTTTTCAGGGATCAAGGCTCATTTCCTAATTACAGTTCACAGGGATAAGGAGGTAATTACAAACTTCGAGAAAAAAAAAGGGCTTTCTTCTTTTTTTACTCGCCTGCCCTAAACGCGGCAATTTGTGGCCTTCTGCTTGGATGTGCCATCTCCCTCTCTCCCTCCCTTTCTGTCCCTCTCTCTCCCTTTCTCCCTCTCTCTTTACCTCTGTACCTCTCTCTCACACATTCTCTTTCTCTCTTCCGCACACAGCTGAAATTAGTTGGTGGACAAGAAAGCCGTTTTTATAATTTCCCCGGCTTCCCAGAAGGAGCGGGCGACTGGGCCGGCGGGTGGGCGGGTGTGTGTGTGTGTGTGTGTGTGTGTGTGTGTGTGTGTGTGTGTGTAGTGTGTGTGTGTGTGTGTGTGTGTGTGTTTTGGTGTGTGTGTGTGTGTGTCTGTGCGTGTGTGTGTGTGTGTGTGTGTGTGTGTGTGTGTCTGTGTGTGTGTGTGTGTGTGTGTGTGTGTGTGTGTACAGTGAAACGGCTGAGCGGGCACGCTGACAGCCTCTGCCCGGCGTAAGGCTGCCGGCTCTGACACACAGGCTTCCGCGGATCCGGGACAGGAGTTATTTGCGGTCGGCGCGCTCCCTGCACAGCCCCCAGGCCTTTGCGTGCGTGTGTGTATTTATACGGCGGTTTGAAGTGGTCGCGCTGAACGCATCGTTTGGCCGGAGTCAGCCGCTCTTCAGTGGGCGGCTGCGGAAGGGTACGGGCTGTCTTATGAAAGGAAAATATGCTTTGAGAAGTGCTGGGTCAGCACTGGGGAATCGGGCCTCTGAGGCCTGGGGATTTATTTCAGCGCCAGCCCCACGAGGTGTGCGCTGATCCTGGGCTGACGGGCATTAAGGAGCTCCTGGATCTGGTTAGACCACTTTAACAGTTTCAGGAGAAAAGTGTACTTTAATCGCTCCTCACACTCCCTCTATTTTGCTCTCTGTCACACACACACACACACACACACTCACGCACTCACACACACACCCATTCTAACCTGAGTATGGACTCAAACGCAACACATACACACTATCCAGAAGTTCCCCATTTAACCACTTGCCTTTGTGCTTGTGAACACACACACGCACGCACGCACACACACACGCTGCTCCCTGCCTCCCCGCCTGACTTTTCACCCTCTAATCCCTCTGAATGTGAGCAGAGGGGTGCAGGGCTGGTAATGAGTGTAAAAGGGGGGCCTGGGGGGGGGGAACGGTCGTGGGGGCTGTCAGATGAAAACACGCCGGGCCTAATCGGAGCGCGCGAGCTCGCGCCGCCCCCGTTTAAAGCGGAGTGAGTCACGGCCCGTCACAGACCGCCGCAGCGCCGCGCCGCCATGTCAGACGGGTTAACCCGAGGTTTAATCGCCAGCAGGAACGGGGAGGGGCAGAGGAAGGCGCGGAGCGGGCATCTACAAACCCCGTCGGTCTCCCGTTTTTTCCGCTAACTTCAAACGCGAGGGGCTCGTTCGCACCAGCCGCTTGGGCGGGACGGCGGGACAGCGGGGCGGCGCTGAAATGCGGGACGGAACTCTTGTTCTTCTTCTTCTTCTTCTGGGATCGGGGAGTGGGAAAGGTCACAGGTCAGAGGTTAAATCCCAGGTGGGGACGGCCGACGTGAGAATTCTCAGAGAGCCAATAATTGCCGCAGCCGAAAAATTGCAGCTTATATATAGGAGGGATAATGGTCGGGTCCAATCCGGTCGCTGTCAGTTTAATTGCCTCTTTAAATGTATTTTTCCGCTTGTGTTGTCTTTTACTGCGTGTTATCTGTCAGGTCCTCATTACAAATGAGGAAGTTCTCAGCTTTTGTTTTTCAATGTCATTTATTCATAGTCCATTCTTTCAAAAAATAAGATTTGAAACACCTTGACACTTGACACAACTAATTAACTAATCATAGACTTCAATCCTGACCTCCATAAGTAGAATCCGGTGTCTTAGTGCTGGGCTAAAACAAAAACCTGCACCCACCCATACTCTTTTTGGATAAGATTGGACACCTCGATATATTAAAATAAAGCTACACCGTATTCTGTAATGAAAATAGGAAATTGCTTTGAAATGAATCACACGAGGTGAAAGTACCGTTTTTGTTGGGGCACAGACACTTTGGGGCACAGACGCGGATTTGGGCGTTAGTTTAGCTGACCTGGGGCATGGCTGTGGCTCTCTGTGCTGTGTGCTCTGTGGCAGCTCTGTGCTGTGTGCTCTGTGGCTCTCTGTGCTGTGTGCTCTGTGGCAGCTCTGTGCCACTGTGTGCTCTGTGGCTCTCTGTGCCACTGTGTGCTCTGTGGCAGCTCTGTGCTGTGTGCTCTCTGGCAGCTCTGGGCCACTGTGTGCTCTGTGGCTCTCTGTGCTGTGTGCTCTGTGGCAGCCCTGGGCCACTGTGAGCCTTGGCAGCGTGTTTGCCTTGGCAGAGGCACAGGGAGACTGGCCCAGTGCAGGGCACTGTGTGGGGAGAGCAGCAGGGGAATGCCAGAGGGATGTTATTCCAAGTGCAACACCAAAAGGAACATGTGCGTATACACACATTTATACACGCACACACATAGGCGCAGTGTACACACACGCACACCCGCAGGCAGACGCACATACGTACACACACACACACACACACACACACACATACACATTCTTATACACACATTCACTCTCATATACATACTGCCACACACATTTTAACACAAACATTTTTCAGTGCACAATTACAAGCTCACAAACTGCTATTTTTTACTTCCTTATTTAAAACAAGCATCGGTTGATCAGAGAAAACTGACTCCGCGCTCAACTCGGTTTGTAGGTTTGAGTCCGTCACATAGTATCATCTGACCCTCCCCTGTTCAGCCCCGTCACTTAACCTCAACCGCTGTGGGGTGAAAACTGAAGCTGACGCAAAGCGAATGCATAAATACGAGTATAACATGTTATAGCAGGGCGTTATAACATGTTATCGCATGGCTGTGTGGTGCCATGGTTCAGAGAAGCGGACCTCTTTACAGGAACTCTGGCGGGAAGCCAGCATGTGCTCCGGGTTTTCACTTTCGTGTTTATTTTTTTGGTCACTGTCCCCGGGCCTGCTGTTGACTTAGCATTACGCACAGGCTTTGATATGACAGGAAGGGGGTGGTTTCGGTGCCCCCAGACCCCCCAAAACACACTCCTACCACCCGGAGTGGGGGCCCCAAGGGGCCTTGTGCTGTCAGCACACATCAGATCCAGCTGCCCCCTCTGGGGATGGGGCATGGGGGTGGAAAGGAAGGGTAAAATTCTCCCCCCCTCTCCACACACACACACACATAATTACACATACATAAAATGGATGCCGCAATTGTGTTGTCCAGGTTACGTTCGCGTACATCTTGGCATTTTTGCAAACGTTCTGATCCTGAGCGACGTACACAGCCCGCATTCTCGACGTACAATACAATCTGTTTATACAGCTGGACAACTCCCGAGGCAGCGTCGGGTCAAGAGCCTGGCTTTAAGGATACAAGTGCCCGTGCCCCAACAGGGAGCTGAGCACGCAACCTCTGAGTGTCTAAGTCAAGCTTCCCTTACCATTGTACTGCACTGCCCATTGCCTTGACGACGGGCGGTTGTTGTGATTAAGAAGGTGGGGCTTATGGGTATTGTAGTGCTTTGTGAATGGGCTGTGCCCCCCCCCATCCCCGGTCCCTTCAGTCTTAACCCACGCACTCTGACGGACGCACGGAGAGCAGTCATTGCAATTCAGGCCTAATTGGGGTGAGGATGCGACCTCAGCCGCCATTTATACACCAAACTCCTGTTTCCGGCCCGGCCTGGTTCGGACATAATTGGAAACAGGATGGCATCGGGGGGGTTGGGGGGGTGCTTGTCATGTGGAGTGTCCCGGACCGTGCGTCGGACGGGAGCTCACAGGTGCGGGGTGGGTGTGTGTGTGTGTGTGTGTGTGTGTGTGTGTGTGTGAGAGCAAAGAGGGTGATGGGAAGACGCTCCTCCATGCCCCCAGAGGAGACCTGGCTCGAATTATTTTAATTGCTCTTAACAAGAGTGACTCCTGCCCTCGATGGAAGGCCACCTCCCTGCCTTCATGGGGTCAGGGGGGTCACTGCCGATGTTCAGACAGCTGGGATTAATCCCCCCCCCCCCCAAATCCCTGTACAACTGCCTTTTCTTTTAACAACCCCTCACCAGACTCCCCAACACCCTCTTCCCCTTGTAACTGTTGACTCTGTTTGAGGAATTATTAGCTTTTTGATTGTGACCTCACCTTGGGGCTTCACCTCCCCCCCCCCCGTTAGTTGCCATGGTGGTATGACCCAAGCACTCATTATCTGACCCCAGGTCCCTACCAAGCCTGGAGGAAAGGGTGGGGTGGGGTTATTGAGCCTTTACCTCATTCTGCCCCACTCCAGTCTTTCACTGCGAGCTCATTCCAGCATCTCACGACTATTTAATTAAATTGCTGAGGCACCAAGTCAGGAATGTTTGCCTTCTTTCTTCCTCCCTCCCTCTCTCCCTCCCTCTCTCTGTCTCTCTATCTCTCTATCCCTCTCTCCTTTTCTCATCTCCACCTGCTCTGTTTGTCACCATCGCCACCGCCACCCTGAGGCATTCCTGCTTTTCTGGCCCCCGAAAATGTCACCCTTTTGGCTCCCGTCGGAGCCGGAGGAGGCTCTAATGAAACGGTCCGTCACTTTCTCCCCGAACCTCTGCTTTCGATGCCACCTTTCGCCTTTTGTTTGCGCCCTTCACTGTACCCTCCCTGTCTTTACAGACAACCCGTAACTTTTCCTTCTGCCTTTCCTGCTCTGCTTACCTGCCCATCTGCTCGTCAGCTAGTCCCCCATTCACCTGCAGTGACTAACAACGGCCATTAAGTTGTCAAATCGGTATCTGCCTCTCTCTCCAGCTCTGCTATTTTCTTAATTTTCAGTTTCATTTTGTCGGAATGAGAAACATTGTGAAAGCATATACATGTAAGGAAAATAATTTATCGTCCCTCTCTCTTTCCTCATCAGGAGGCAATTTTTTGAGAAGGGCACACTGCCATCTCCAAGCCTGTTCCTGCAGCTAACATAATTTTGTTTATTCAAGCCTTTTCTAATAACCTAGGAATTCTCTGGCAATATGGTGAACAGTTGAGGAGACAAGTCCTTACCTTGTTCTAATGTGTGTTTTTAAAAACGACCAAAGTTTGATATCTTCATTCCTGTCTCTTTTTTTCCTTTTTTTTAACAGTAGAGAATACTCGTATACAGTCACTTAATTTAAACCCGCGGCTTAAACCATTGCCGCGTACTTTGTACAGTGAAGGTTACCAGTGGGTTAAGGGAGTAGTTTTCACCGCCTGACAAGGAGTAATATGCAGTGCTTCGCTCCAGTGAAAGATTAAACGGTGTATTCTCTAGCTCTATGCGGGCGCGAGGAGATGTTAATCTGGTTCGGATTTTGAGAAGACCTCCTCGAAATATGTTTTTTTGTGGCAGACTCAGTATCTACGTCGCCATCTCCACCACATTTACCGTTTCTGCAAGAAAAGCGGTATAGCCTAGCTGTCAAGGAGTTTGATTGGTGGACTATTATTCAATGCAGTTCTGCACACGCAGACGAGGAGTATTGGATTGGCTTGCTTAAGTTTTTTAAATTTATTTTCATTGCGTTTAGTTTTTAAATGGAGACACATCTATGGTCCTGTGTCACTTATTTATTGTATAGATACATCAAATGTTTCATAATGAGTGCTATTTATTTTTTGTATCTATTTGTTTTTCCTTCATTTATACAATATATTGCCGTATATTCTTCATTGAGGACCTAAACACAAAAGCAGCATTCAGCAATACAAATACACATGCGTGCGCAACACAATTATAGAATATTGCAGGAAAACGGTGATTTTTTTAATACGAAGCAATACATATTTTCAACGATATTAATTCAACGATTTTAATGAGTGCTAATAAGGAAAATTCTGAAAAGAAAGAAAAGAAAGTTTATTATAGAATTATATGTTTTTAATTCACCGATTATTTAAGGCAGTTAGAATGGGAAGCTGCTGGAAGTTATTTGTGGAGCACTCAGTTTATCCGGATAAATCTATAAATAAGTCTATATAAATAGCTTGCTAAAACAAAAGAAAAAAGCAAGGACGTAAATAATCTGTAGATATATCCAGCGGTTTCTCACGACAGGAAATGCGTTAATGCCAAGTACTGTAGGCCTACTTGTGCAAGTTGTAAATCATTAATAAATTCGCCTCCTGCCCCGTAGAAATAATCTCATGCCTGCCTCTCCCCAATTTGATTTGCAAATTGATTCAAATTATATGATTTACATTACACGCGCAAATGCTGAATAACAACTTTACGCTTTATGCTACATACAATACAGATGTGTAACAAAAACTGAATCGCGTATAACCTCGGAAATCGATTTTATTTTACCCACAACCGTGCCTGACATATGCTGTCAGCGCACTGTTTCAGGTTAATTGTCTGCCCATAGGCTCACGATTAAAACTGTTGTGAGCTCGACATAAGAAACAGACAGTTTCTTAGAAGTACCCTTTTTCGTGACTCATAAGAGGGAGAAACACAATAAAGGATTTCTGAACCCAAAATAATAACAATTAATCTCGTGCACGCCCCCTGTGACAAAACAGATTTGCCTCTGAAGCTGCCACATTACCTCTCAGCCACCGCCTGATTCGAGATGTGGACCCCCCAATGTCCCCAAAAAGCTATTCAATGATAAAATACAGAGCAACGGTCCGGACGGAATGGACGAGTTTACGGAATTTATTTAGCAGCACAGCGCAGTGTTTTGCCGTTATTGTGCATTTGTGCGCACGTTACAGTTGCAATATTGGCATTATCTACATGATCTGAGCTATTTGCTTCCTAGACACACTTATCCAGAACGTAGTGTATATCGTACTTGTGTATACATTGCTACGGGGCAAAACGGAAAATAATTCGACTATCTAGCTCAGGGGCACAGCCGCTAGGATTCGAACTTGGAACCATTTGGTAACGTGTGTAACTTTTTGTCCTCTTGGGGTGTGCTTTGTTTCAGCATTTTACTTAGGGGTTTCTTCGCACGTAAAAGTAAAATTCTGTAACTTCAATATTAATTGGGAACATTGAGTCCGCTATGATCCGTTGACGGTTTGGTTTGTGGGTTTGTGCTATTGCGGAGTTTGTGCATGATTATCAATGCATGTGCAGCGAGGACGCTGCGGTTGTGTAGTATGAACAGTGCATCAGCAGCATGTTACACACGGTACATAGATTCCCCCGAAGGGGCGGGCAGCAGCCTACGGTTTTCCTTGGTTACCGACCGATTACAACAGCGAAAGGAAGCTTAGGAATTGCGATGTCTATGCGAATAGCCACGGAAAAGTTGTAGAAGTAGTATCAATACTATTCACAATATCTGTAGCGTACTCACATCTATTATCTGACAAGTTTTACTTCTTTGGAGATTGCGAAGTACCTTAACTGCAATACATGTAAGACGAATTGTCCCCTTCGCTTTATGTTTTATATCAAAAACAAACTCCTCAAACCAAGTTCGTGTTTCTCCCCCTATTTCTTCCGCTTAGAGCCCACTTCGTCGTGATTCTGGCGCTTGAACAACTTTCTTATGTGTATTAAAGCCGAGGCATAGCAACACGCGTAAAGAAACCCGTGTTACTATACATCTCTAAATATTGCATTCAATATCCTACCATTGCAGTTATTCGGCATACAGTCGTATTAAAAACTTACCGGTTAGTGTAGGTGAACGCAAGTGATGTTCGTTATGTTGGCGTAAGAACGCTCAGTGATTTTGGTTTCTTATCCACGGCGAAAGACCGAAGCGAGGAAGACAGCTCAGAATCCTCCTACGCTCGTAGCGCACTCTTATTCAAAACTTTCCGTGATTCTCTGGGGAATGCGATGTTGTAGAACCATAAGTCTGCTTGTCACACCAGCACCTGGTCTGTGACTGTTCGGAGCGGAACCTTGTGTCCACTTTCAGAGGAATGCGCTCGCCGTCTCAAGAAATCACAAGCAACTCGCCTCGAACCCAGACAATAACGCTTTATTGGCGCTCGAGAGCCCAGCGCTTTAAGTCAAAACTGGGAGGGGCGACTCCAGCCGGGGTGGAAAGCACAGCGCTCCTAACTCGCCAGGCACAGGCAGGGATTGGAGCGCGCTCACCTTGTCCGTAGAAATGAAGGTGGGGCAAAGCAAAAAAAACAAAAAAAAACTTTGCGCACATTTTTTTCATGATCATTTTATCTTGTTGACATGTTGAAGTTTATAGCCGTTGTGCAAACACCATTTTTCTTTTTCAGATGTCCCGGTGTCAGTGATTGTTTTAATGAGTTTGCTTCATATAATTTGTTATTTATTTAATTCATAATTAAATAAAATGTTGCATGTGCATTGCATTACAATTTGAGTGTTTAAATAATATGTCAGATAATCTGACATTCGGTCACCTGTTAATGCTAGATTTTTCATTCAAATTCTTTATTTATCTGTAGATTAGCCTTGGGTAGGACTATTTAGGCTGTAGGTACTGTGGTTAAATGTGATAACCTTCTGGGTAGCATAAACAAGTCCCAGTCATTTAGGCCTACTCTATTAATATTTTCAAGGCAATGTAAACGCGTGTAACAGTATCAGGCTAAAAGTAATGAAAACGATGCATCTTACTCAGACATGTGGCTTTATAAAATGTTAGTCCTTACAAAAATCATAGGAAATGCATCATCTCGTAATTGTTTTTAATACAATTGTAATTATGCAGGATAGTTGCTGGTAAAATTTTGATTTTCTGGCATTTACTTTGTGGCTTACATTAATTCCATTATTTTCAAATTGAAGCAGTGTATATTTTTCTTTTTCCTAGAACATTCACACTGCGGTATTATTGGTCCTTTTCGCTTTTAAAGTTCATAAATCCGAGGCCTGTCTGCTTTGTGTAACGTCTATTGAGCCTTATTTCGGTACTTCACGCTTGTACACAAGTATCCCACACAATATTATATTCGTGTATTTCTATTGCTGATATTTGCATTTAAATACATGACGTCTGCGTTAAGGTGCCTCGCGACAGAGAATACTTCCGACCGATGATAACCGTAACTGGCAGTCGGCAGCTGAGATACTATTTTAAATCATAGCAGAATCCGTGTATAACGAGGTACGGTAACTCGATATGTCTTCACGGTGGCGTTCCCTCGGATGTAATACTTTTAGACCTACTGTATATCTAACAAATTTCCATACTTGTTGTAATCCACACTGGTCACCCCTTACCTAAATGAGTAATACAATATTAGCGTGTGCCATAAAGCAGACCAAACAGTTAAACTCTTCAATGTCATCTTAACAGGGTTAACGGGTAAAATATTTCATATAGGCTACACGTATTTGAATATTTTGCCCACACAAAACGTGGTCTTTTTTGTTGTATCACATTTGTTGTAAGGCATTTAGCTAGCAGACGCTTTTATCCAGAGCCAACAGGTTGCATTCTTTGCATGTGGCTATACTGTTGGGTAGCCTGTTTACTGAAGTAATTTGAGTTAAGCATGTTACTCAAGGGTGCAATGATGATCCAGCTGGGAGTCAAACCTGCTACCTCGTAGTTCCAAGCTCAGTTCCGTAACTATTGAACTACACGGAGCTTTTGCTGCTGTTCTTGGACTCGAACGTTTTTCCACGCACTCTTGGTACCTTTTGAAACGAGGATATAATAATATTTGGAGTCCACCCAGCTCTCCCTCTGTATATTTTTTGATGACCTCATTCACGTCAAGACCTGGATGGGTCTTGGCTCCGGACTGGAAGTGTGCAAGGTTCAATAAACGCGGCAGCCTCGTTGACTGTGACTGCGCCATATGCACGCAGCCAGGATTATTTCCACTGCCCGGGTGAAATAAAGGGGTACTTTGTTCCGTCGTTTTGAAAAACGCCAAGCCGCTTTTCGCGCTGTCGTCATTTTACGCCCTTTCGCCCTTAATTTTTTTTTTGACAACTTGCTTTTCTTTGCTCATCTCTGACTTCCCTCGCCCTTTCAGCTGTCCTCGTTTATGTCAGCCTCCGTGGCCCCACTTCGAGCAGTTATCATTCTTGTCCGTTTTTCTTCCTTTTTTTTTTGTTGTTTAAAATAAAAGCACGTTCGCTGGCCAGAGCTTGCGTCTGGAAGAGAAGGCATCTGCTAGATATTACTGTACAGGGCGGGAACAGGCGAAGCGATTACACGGCTGATCAGCGGGCCTGCCATCCAGCGGTTATTGGCTTCGGGTGAATTTAATGTGGCCAGGGAGAATAAATCCTACCCTGCAGTTTATCACAGGTGACGAGATCCACAGACAAAAGACAAGATGACAGCGCAGTTTATCTGTTTCTGTTTTACTCTCCTTTTCTCCCCTCTCTCTGTATCTGTCTCTATCCATATCCCCCCCCTCTCTCTCTCTCTCTCTCTCTCTCTCTCTCTCTCTCTCTCTCTCTCTCTCTCTCCCCCTATACTTAGCCCTTTCTCTCCCTCCATAGATAAACAGATTTGTGATGTGGAATATAACCTACTGAAATTGCGCAGATTAATGGATCAAAGACCCCTCTCTTTCACCGAATAAATCTCCCCAACTGCCGCTCTTCCAAGAACTGGAGTGAACTAGCATTACAAATTCTTCTCCACAGTGCTCCAGGGTTTCATTTTAGAGATTGATAAAGCTGAGTGAGTCAGGGGTGCAATTGTGCATACATTTTATTTGTTTGCTCAGAGAATAAAACACCATTTGTGAAAATAATTCATTGTAGTTGGTTATCTTGGCTGCTACTTTTTGTGGATTTATGAGGCCGCTCATGTAAGGAAACGCACAAAGCCCAGTCTGGTGTGTTTAATTTTGTTGTTTCTTTTTTTTTTTTTGCGAGCCACAGAAGCTACAGCCTTCCCGGCTTGTCTTGCTTCCCCCCCCTCCCCTGTTCTTTAATAACGGCCCTGAACTTTTCAACCCGCTCCTCTCTCTCAGCGTCAGAAGCACCAGACCAGATCTCCCTCCTCTCCTAGCCCTCTGCCTTACCTTACTGTGCTGGATGGTGTGGGCCGACTTGGGCTGTAATGGAGCCTTTGAGCCTGTAGCAGAGAGACAGAGAGAGACAGAGAGAGACAGAGAGAGAGAGAGAGAGAGAGAGACTGAGAGAGACAGAGAGAGACTGAGAGAGGGAGAGAGAGGGTGACCTTTCACCTTTGATTCTCCTTTATTTTAACACTTAAAGGAGACAAATGATTCTTATTACACAAAACATTTCAAAGGTAAAAACAAAGGACAAAAACCAATCGAGCCAAGACTAAAACCACCAGAAAGAAATCTACCAAAAAACAACCTACATTAAAATAACCCCCCCCCCCCGTCCCAAAGAAAAAAAAGGGAAGGGGGGGTGGGAGGGAGAGAGAACGAGGGAGGGAGGGGCAGGTAGATTCCACTGGGGTGACCTTGTGTTAAGTTGAGGGGTAACCTTTATCTGTACGAGTCTGAGTCACAGCTCAGGGAGTGGTGAGGGGGTCATTTTTGTTTTAATTTAAAAAAATTATTTCCAAAGTGACAGTCTAATGCCCTGACTTGAACTTGTGGGCTGCATATGTGTGTGTGTTTGTGTGTGTGCATTTGAACATGTGTGAGCTGCATATGTGTGTGTTTGTGTGTGTGTGCATTTGAACACGTGTGAGCTACATATGTGTGTGTGCATTTGAGCACGTGTGAGCTGCATATGTGTGTGTTTGTGTGTGTGCATTTGAACATGTGTGAGCTGCATATGTGTGTGTTTGTGTGTGTGCATTTGAACATGTGTGAGCTGCATATGTGTGTGTTTGTGTGTGTGTGCATTTGAACACGTGTGAGCTACATATGTGTGTGTGCATTTGAGCACGTGTGAGCTACATATGTGTGTGTGTGAACGCGCATGCGTGTGTCACCTCCAGGTTTGACGGGGTCTCTCTGAATGGGGTTATGTCTTATGGTACATGAGGGAAGATGGTTTACTCCAGAGCTTTTATACGATCACTCCGTGTGACCCACGGTGACTGGCCGAACCGCCCTGGTAACACGTGCACTCTGGAGTGAAAGTCACAATCGCTGAGAACAAGGGCATGCTTACAAAGAGCAAGGGCACGTCTGCGATAAGACTGAGAAGAGTAGAGTACATGCAACAAATCCACTGAAAATAAATACATAGGACTTGAATTTATCATTAAATAATGCAACTAATTGTTGTGTGGCTTATCTACTGCATGCACCTTAATTGCACACTGTATTGTTCTGTTATACAGTGTATAATAATCAGTCAATAATTCATATATTTGTAAGAAAATTACTGGTGTATTGGTATAATTTATACTGATTATTGTACAGAGACTGCCTGATGACAGTTACGCAGTTGTGACACGTATACTAATTTTACATGTGTGTGTATCTCTTTGTGTGTGCCAGAGTGTGAGAGTGTCTGTGAGAGCACTCTCAGAAATAAAGAGACAGTGGAGGTACAAATGAATTTCATATTGCTGGCTAGTTTATTCAACAAGCTTTTTGGCACTTTTTGTACCTTTATTTCTGAGAGTGAGTGTGTGTCTGTGTGTTACCCTGTCAGTGTGTGTCTGTATGGTTCCCTGTCAGTGTGTGTCTGTGTGCTACCCTGTCAGTGTGTGTTTGTTGTGTTTCCCTGTCAGTGTGTGTCTGTGTGTTACCCTGTCAGTGTGTGTCTGTGTGGTTCCCTGTCAGTGTGTGTCTGTGAGTTACCCTGTCAGTGTGTGTCTGTATGGTTCCCTGTAAGTGTGTGTCTGTGTGCTACCCTGTCAGTGTGTGTCTGTATGGTTCCCTGTCAGTGTGTGTCTGTGTGTTACCCTGTCAGTGTGTGTTTGTTGTGTTTCCCTGTCAGTGTGAGTCTGTGTGTTACCCTGTCAGTGTGTTGTGTTTTGTGCGTTTCCCTGTCAGTGTGTGTCTGTATGGTTCCCTGTCAGTGTGTGTCTGTGTGCTTCCCTGTCAGTGTGAGTCTGTGTGTTTCCCTGTCAGTGTGAGTCTGTGTGGTTCCCTGTCAGTGTTTGTCTGTGTGTTACCCTGTCAGTGTGTGTTTGTTGTGCTTCCCTGTCAGTGTGAGTCTGTGTGTTACCCTGTCAGTGTGTGTCTGTGTGCTTCCCTGTCAGTGTGTGTTGTGCTTCCCTGTCAGTGTGTGGGTGGCAGTGCAGTATAGCGGCTCGGGGCTGAGCTCATACACAGTGCAGTATAGCGGCTCGGGGGCTGAGCTCATACACAGTGCAGTATAACGGCTCGGGGGCTGAGCTCATACACAGTGCAGTATAACGGCTGGGGGCTGAGCTCATACACAGCGCAGTAGGCGTGTGTCCCAGGTGGGGCAGTGCTGCTGTACCCCTGAGCTTTAGCCGCTTCAGCACATATGCAGCTGTACAAATGTACCGGCTGTGCAGGATTTAAACCGCCAGCTTCGCTCTGGGGTACGACCGCACGCTAACAGCCCGAAATGTAGAAACGTACATCTCTGTCCCTGCTGGAAGGGCGGGGAGATGATACAAACGCACAAATCTACGCTGGCTTTAAAAAAAAAAAAAAAGAAGAGAAAAAATCATAATAAAAAGAAAAGACGGCTGCGCCGTGGAGTCAGAGTTGATGAAAGTCGTCGGTGTGGATCGCGGGGAGACATCGCGGCGCGCCTGACCCCTCCGAGACCTCCCAGCGTAGCGGAAATATCTCCTTTCTGTGTCACCCTTTTCCCTTTCTTCCTCGGGTCTTTTTTTTAAGCCCTGGCTCCGCGCTGCAGCGCGGTGGTATGTAAACACGGTGGGAGGGGGGCCGGGGGGTTTGGCGGGGGGGGGTGTTTAGTCCCCCCCCTCATCGTCCCGGGGCAGTAAAAGTGCTGGAGTCAAGGCTG
Source organism: Conger conger (assembly GCF_963514075.1). NCBI lineage: Eukaryota > Metazoa > Chordata > Actinopteri > Anguilliformes > Congridae > Conger > Conger conger. Next base: position 15,506,577 of record NC_083775.1, on the reverse strand, counting down.
CGCTACTGTAATGTTGCCCCCGGGGACGGGGTTGTTTTGGGGGGGGGGGGGGGGGGGGAGTTGGTGCATTTCCAGCTGCAGCTTGTGATGTAAAGAGCCACTTATCCACTGTAGCTCCCTCTCTCTCACTTTCTCTCCTCACCCTGCATCCCTCTCTCTCTCTCTCCCTACCTCCCTCTCTCTCTCCCTACCTCGCTCTCCCTCCCTCTCTCTCCCTACCTCACTCTCTCTCTCCCTACCTCCCTCTCTCTCCTCACTTTCTCTCTCTCTCCCTCTGTCTCACTCTCTCCCTCTCTCTGTGTCTCCCTCCTTCTTCGTCCTTCTCTCTTGACTTTTCTCTCCCATGCTCTCTCACCTTCTGTCTCTTTCGTCCTCCTTTTGTGTTCTTATTCTCCTTTGTCTTCTGTCTCTCCCCCCTTCATTTATTACAGTTAATTGAATTTTCCCCCATTCTTCTCCTACTTCTGTGGTTACTTTCTCATTAACTGGAATGCCATGTCTCTGCCCAGCCGTAGGTGGGCGGGCGTGCATGCGTGTGTTAGTGTGTGTGTGTGTCTGCGCGGCTGTGTGTGCGTGTGTTAGTGTGTGTGTGTGTCTGCGCGGCTGTGTGTGCGTGTGTTAGTGTGTGCACGGCTGTGTGTGCGTGTGTTAGTGCGTGTGTGTGTGCGGCTGTGTGTGCGTGTGTTAGTGTGTGTGTGTGTCTGCGCGGCTGTGTGTGCGTGTGTTAGTGTGTGCACGGCTGTGTGTGCGTGTGTTAGTGCGTGTGTGTGTGCGGCTGTGTGTGCGTGTGTTAGTGTGTGTGTGTGTGTGTGCGCGGCTGTGTGTGTGTTGGTGACTGGGCTTGGTCGTACGGTGCGGAGGGTGACAGTTGAATGCGTTTACTCTGGTGTTTACACCGGTGCCGGCCCGTCCAATCGGGCGAGTTCCGGCTGACCGACCCTGACGGGACGCAGCCCTCAGCCCGAGTGACGCTGAGCAGGCGGTCGCCATGGTGATCTGGGACGCGGAACGCCCCGCGTGTGTGTCAGCGTGCCTGTGTGGCACAGACCCGCTGCGGCCGTTTCACCAGCAGCATGTGAATATACGGCCGCAGTTATGTGAGAACATGGGGACCGTTTATGACTGATAGTTCTCTGGATGTTCTCTGTATGTCATGAGTGTTTATGGTGTAATAAATGTGGGCTGGGTGTGTGTGTGTGTGTGTGTGTGTGTGTGTGTATGTGTCTGTGTGTGTGTGTGTGTATGTGTGTGCATGTGTATGTGTGTGTATGTATTTATGTGTGTGTCTGTGTATGTATGTGTGTGTGTGTGTGTGTGTGTGTGTGTGTATGTGTGTATATGTGTGTGTGTGTCTGTGTGTATGTATGTGTGTATGTGTGTGTGTGTGTGTATGTATGTATGTATGTGTGTGTGTATGTATGTGTGTGTGTATGTGTGTGTGTATGTATGTGTGTGTGTATGTATGTGTGTGTGTGCGTGCGTGTGTATGTATGTGTGTGTGTATGTATGTGTGTGTGTGTCTGTGTGTGTGTGTGTATGTATGTGTGTGTGTGTGTGTGTGTGTGTATGTGTGTGTGTGTGTGTGTGTGTTGGAGAGAATGTCCCAGCAAAAGCCTCCACTTCCCACAGCCCACAGTGCAGCTTACAGCCATTGGCGTGGGAACCAGGGGAGAAAGAAATACGGGAAGAAGGAGAGAGAAGGAGTTGGGCAGAGAGAATAATTATGTCAAACTCCTCAGAAAACACAAAGCAGAGGTTCCCGCCACTGAGGAGAAAAATCATGTGATGTGCCGTGTCTTTAAAGCCTTTAATACAGTGACTGGTTTTAAATGCTTTAATACAGTGAATGGTTTTAAATATCAACTGTCAATCATTGGCTTGTTCTTCCTGTTGAGTGTGAGGTTCACCAGAGTACACAGAGAGAGCGATAAACAAACATTTTATGGGTTTATGGGGGCTCAGACAGTGCGATCGGTACATGTCATACATCATTTTAAATTAATATAGACATTTACAATTTGGCACATTTTCCCTTGTGAATTTCTTGTCTGTGAACCAACATGGCCTCTGAACCTTCAGACTGCTTCAGTCTTCTCTGCATCTGGACATCACCACCTATTCGGTCACTGGAGCAGCACTGAACACCCGATTAGGCCTATAAAAGCCTGCGATTATCTGCTGTCCTTCCTGCCAATGTAGTGTTATGCTCATTGGGGGTGGTCGCGTTCTTGTTTATATCACTTATTTTAATGTTTGAGTGGAGTGGAGCTGTGTTTAAGTTGTCAACAGAGTTTGTACTTCTTGCACTTTCCGTTTCTCTTGGGACTGCGCTTTCATTACATTACATTACATTATTGGCATTTGGCAGACGCTCTTATCCAGAGCGACATACAGTTGATTGAGACTAAGCAGGAGACAATCCTCCCCTGGAGCAATGCAGGGTTAAGGGCCCTGCTCAAGGGCCCAACGGCTGTGCAGATCTTATTGTGGCTACACCGGGATTAGAACCACCGACCTTGCGTGTCCCAGTCATTTACCTTAACCACCACGCTACAGGCCGCCCCTGCGGGAGAGTTACTGCACTTTGGCGGCTAACGCTAGCATGCGCTATAAACGGGCATGAAGTACCCGGACCCGCCACCTGGGAGGTCTCCGTATGACCGTTTTTCATCCCTCTGCTGTGTATTTTGTCACCGCGGCGCGTTTTCTCAGATGATCCCCCGCCACACATCTCCCAGGACGGCAGTTTATTTTCCCGCTTATCGCGCTGCCGTTTCCGCCCCTTCTGATCCGGGGTTTATTTTTCCGCGTCGACCGTTTTAATCGTCTCTTCACGGTCTCTCGGCTTCGCACCGGCACCGCGTTTCGCGCCGGCCTCCCGTGTCCCGACGGGCGGGAAGCGTCTCGGGCTCGAACTGTTCCGCCCCGAGGTCCGGAGGCTGGCGGGGCGGGGTCGCGGCGGGGTCGCAGCGGGGTCAGGCGTGAGCGTCCGCTCTCGGAGGTTTTTCCGGTCTGTTTGACTCCTAGCGCCTTTTGTTTATGCGACGGAAAGAAAAAAAGTCTGGATCTGCTCCTGTTACTTTCTGCCTCCTGCGATCACAAAATCTCTCTCTCTCTCTCTCTCTCTCTCACACACACACACACACCCACATGTATACACACACACACACACACACACAAGTGCATGCACACTCACTCATGCACGTAAGCACGCACTGTGCCGGGTCCTCACGAGGCTGCTGTGTGTCAGGCGTCACATCCTGTTGAACTTACGACAGGCTACACAAATACACAACTGGGGGATTTCGGCTTTGTTCAAAAAAACTCTCGATTCTTCAGGTGAAACAGTCACGATTTAATCACACACACACAAACACACACACAGACACACACACACACACACGTTTACAATTGTTAATTAGACTGCACAATCTGACTCATTCATTCACTTTCTATTGAACACAAGACATGCGCACACACACATTCAAGGTAACAGGAGCATGGACTCACACATACCTAATTATAACATGCAAACGCATGTCCCTAATTTAAGCACACTTACACATACACACACTGACACACACTGTGCCACAATAATTATAATAATAATAATAATCATTCCATAATAATCGGACATACATAGTTTTGATGTCGCAGTCAATTGATGTCGCTGGCTCAATCCAATAAGAGGGATGATCAGTTGCTTCAGGCCCCAAGACTGGCAAGGGGCCCCCAAATCAAATAATGCTTGGGGCCCCTGAAAGGCTCAGGCCAGCACTGATGATGTCACTGAGTGAGAGAGAGGGGCAAATAGATGGGAAACCATTCTGAGCAGTCTTCCGGAACATTTTGATTATTATTTTTTTTTAATAATAGAAAAAAAGGAAACTTCAACGGCTACTCACCAGAAGACAGAAGCTGTTGTTTGGGTTGTCCCAAGTGAGCCATTCTGGGGTGTGGGAGTGGGAGAGTTTGTGTTCTTATCATTTTCTCTAAAAAAAGACTTCTGTGGTCTGACTGGGGAAAATACAGGATCTCTTTTTACCCCTTCTCCCACCTTCCCCATTTCCTAAATACACAGACCATAATAATTTGATATTGATGCTTTTATCCAAAGCGACTTGCAGTTGATTTGACTAAGCAGGGAACAATCCCCCCTGGAGCAATACAAGGTTAAGGGCCTTTCTCAAGGGCTCAACAGCTGTGTGACTTTTATCACGGCTACACCAGAGCTCGAACCACCGACTTTCTGGGTCCCGGTCGTGTACCTTAGCCGCAAGGCTACAGGCTGCCCGTATCATCTGTTGTGACTGTCTTCTTACTTCCCACAATGCCGTGCAGACAGGAGAGCTCAGCAGCTGGCTGAGAGCTTCCCCATCCGCGGCCCGGAGCTAATCCATGCAAACAGCTCCAATCCCCGGGCCGATAACACAGCCCTGCTCCTGAGCCTGGAAGTGTGCCGGAGATAACACACCGGCCTTCCGCTGTCATCCAGCAGGACCAACTCACACCTGAGAGGGAGGGAGGGAGAGAGGGAGGGCGGAAAGGAGGCGCAGTCTTAACACCAGAAGCAGGGGGGGAGGAGGGTGGGGAGGGTGAGGGAGTGTTTCCTACCCAAATAGATGGAGAGCACTTGACTATTAAATGTTGAAGGGAAAAAGTAATCAGAAAATTAGATTGTTTTTGTTATCTTTCAGAGATTAAGTGTTGCACTTACCACCACCAACCGGCCTGCAGTACCATTTAGCATTTTGCAAAGGGTTCAGAAAGACTAGAACCGTGCCTGGTAACAAGCTTATCTTATCAAAGACTGTTGTCCTGCAGGCTTGCATAAGCCAGAGAAAATGCTCTGCCTCACCTTTCACTGGGTCTGCTGCTGTAAAATGGGCTTTAGGCACGCGAAAAAGATTGCCTTAGTAAATATAAGGACAAATCGGCCTGTAACTGTGTTGAAAAGTTGTAAATTATTTTTTCGAAACCTGGGCCACAAAGATGGAGAGGGGTTTTTAATACCTGGCCCTACACTTGCTGACTGAAGTAATGTCTTGAAACTAGAACAGAGGAACAGAAGATGAGAGTGTGTAGAACATTTTTTTTTTAAGTACATTCATTTATACTAATTCATTTTTTAAAAATCAGTTGTCTAGGGGGAGGGGGTGTCTGATTCACAGCCTCAGGCAGGACAGAAAGAGGGGGATGGAGGGAGGGAGAGAGAGGAGGAGAGAGAGAGGGAGAGGGGGAGAGAGAGGGAGAGGGGGGGAGAGAGAAGGGGAGAGGGAGGGAGAGAAGGGGAAAGAGAAGGGGAGAGGGAGGGAGAGAAGGAGAGAGAGAGGGGGAGAGGGAGGGAGAGAAGGAGGATGAAGAGAGGGAATATGATAGAAGGAGTGGGGGCAGTGTTTGTGTGTGTGTGTGTGTGTGTGTTGGGGGGGGGGGGGGGGTGTGTGGCTACGGTACTGCTGAAGTCGATGGAAAAATACAGCTGTTGCTTTTTCAACTCTAGTTAAATTTTTCTGGCAAATTCGCAAGCAGTATTGCTCATTTTGTATATTTCTAAGAACAGTACTGTTTGCTTTGTATGTGTCCGCAAGCTTTGGAAGCATTGTTTCACAAGACGTACAAGCTTGACGCTCATTCATATTTAATTGATAGACAATTCGATTAAGAGACCAAGAAACAAACCCGCCGTGTGTTTCTCCCAGGGAGCGCAGAACTGTGCTGCGCTGACAAATAGCTCAAGGTCTTTTTGGTGGATTTCTCTTACCCATTTCATTTTCTTTATTGTGGAAGCGTAGCCATCCATAAATGTTAGAATACAGAATCTGGTCGCTGTCGTCATTGTTGAGAGACTGTGGTAAGCCGCCGGTCTCTGCAGGCTCGTCTGGAGCAAGCCAGCACCCTGGCCCGGACGCCATCGCAGTGGGAAACAACCAAAACCAGCGGCCATGTAAATCCACGACCCTGTCCGTCAACGGCACACAGCGCTTACTGTAAGAGCTCTGGGAACGAGGTGACCTGGGTAGTGTAGTTTTATGGTTGGGGAGCTGTCCGTCAATGGCACACTGTGCTTACTGTAAGAGCTCTGGGAACGAGGTGACCTGGGTAGTGTAGTTTTATGGTTGGGGAACTGTCCATCAACGGCACACTGTGCTTACTGTAAGAGCTCTGGGAACTAAGTGACCTGGGTAGTGTAGTTTTATGGTTGGGGAGCTGTCCATCAATGGCACACTGTGCTTACTGTAAGAGCTCTGGGAACGAGGTGACCTGGGTAGTGTAGTTTTATGGTTGGGGAGCTGGGATTTCCAGCTCTTGTACCCTTGTGATTTTGTCTTGGTGTGTATGTGTGTCTGTGTGTGTGTGATTTTGTGTGTGTATACATGTGGTGTGTGTGTGTGTGTGTGTGTGTGTGTGTGTGTGTGTGTGTGTGTGTGTGTTTGTGTTTGTGTGTGATTTTGTGGGTGTACGTGTGCGTGTGTGTGTGTGTGTGTGTGTGTGTGTGTGTGTGTGTATACATGTGGGTGTGTTTGTGTGCTTACGTGCATGAGTGAGTGTGCATGCACACGTGTGTGTGTGTGTGTATATACATGTGGGTGTGTGTGTGTGTGTGTGTGTGTGTGTGTGTATACATGTGGTTGTGTTTGTGTGCTTACGGGCATGAGTGAGTGTGCATGCACACGTGTGTGTGTGTGTGTGTGTGTGTGTGTGTATACATGTGGGTGTGTGTGTGTGTGTGTGTGTGTGTGTGAGAGAGAGAGAGATTTTGTGGTCGCAGGAGGCAGAAAGTAACAGGAGCAGATCCAGACCCCCCCAGGCCCCACTCCTCCTCCCTCTCCTCCTCTTCTCTCTCTCACAGAGGAATTCTTTCCTCCTAAACCATCCCTCTTTCTCCTGCACCATCTCTGCTGATTTATCAGCTGATGAAGTAACAGAGATAAGATGCTAACCAGAACCCTCTCTCTCTCTCGCTCTCTCTCCCTCTCTCTTCAGAATGTTCTATCTCTCTCATAAATCTGGGTGAAGTGTGTGTGGTATATTTTGTGAGTTTATTTCAGATCTCTTTTTTAGCGCAAGCTGAAATGTCTTGTGTTTGGGGGGGACTGTGCGACTGTCCATCGAAGAGCCGACTTTCAACCCATATCCGGTATTAATCCCCCAGCACCATGACACTCTCAGCATTACCCCCTCTCTGTGTGCCCCTCTCTGCTTTCCCTCTGTCTGAATTACGGTGAAAAAGTGCACAAGGAGGGCGGGCTGTCCATTCTCCTTTAAAAAGGAAAATTAATTTCCATTGATTGAGATTGATAGAGGGATGTCGACTGTTAGACATGGGGTATCTCCCTCTCCCTCTCTCTCTGTCTCTCTCTCCCTCTCTCTCCCTCCCTCTCTCCCTCTCCCTCTGTCTCTCTCTGTCATGGGCGTCCTCTCAGTGCCTGGGGCACCGAGATAAGGCAGGAATTTCAGCTCGATGAGATGAACCCAGTGTTTTCCTGGATGTGCGCTTGTGTGGGGAGAGTGTTTGTGTTCGCGGGTGAGGTGGAAGGTCAGGTACATTTTAGCATTAGCATTAGCAAAGTCTCAGCAGCATCAGCAGAGTCACTGAGTGTCAGTAACATCAGCCGTGTCACTCCGTCCCTGTAGCATTTGCATAGTTACTTAGACTCCGGTGCATCCATCGAGTCGCTCAGTCTCGGTAGCAATAGCAGTGACACAGTCACAGTAGCTTTATAAGAGTCGCTCAGTCACTGTAGCCTTAGCATAGTCGCTTAGACTCCATAGCATTGGTAGAGTCACTCAGTCCCTGTAGCCTTAGCATAGTCGCTTAGACTCCATAGCATTGGTAGAGTCACTCAGTCCCTGTAGCCTTAGCATAGTCGCTTAGACTCCATTGCATTGGTAGAGTCGCTCAGTCCCTGTAGCCTTAGCATAGTCGCTTAGACTCCATAGCATTGGTAGAGTCACTCAGTCCCTGTAGCATTAGCATAGTAACATTGGTAGAGTCGCTCAGTCCCTGTAGCATTAGCATAGTAGCATTGGTAGAGTCACTCAGTCCCTGTAGCATTAGCATAGGTGCATTGAAAGAGTTGCTCAGTGTCTATAGCTTGAGCAGGTTTGCTCAATCTCAGTGGCATTAGTTCTGTCTGTTCTGACTGTAGCTGTATTAAAGAAGGCGTCCGCCCCTCCACGTGTGCTGACGCACGTCCAGTGGCGGGGGAGGAATGCGTGTGTGCGATGGCAGACTGATTGAACCCACAGCTGATGGCCGATACTACCCCAGCACCTCCAGGGCAGAAAGAGAGAGAGGGAGAGAGAGGGGGGCAGGGGGAGAGAGGGAAAGAGTGACGGAGACAGAGATGGAGAGAGAGGGGGGGTCGGGGGAGAGAGAGAGAGAGTGGTTGAGAGAGAAAGAGAGATGGGGAGAGAGAGAGAGAGAGAGCGAAGAACAGACAGGGAGACTGAATGATGTTAGATAGCGTCTTTGCAACTTGCGCTGATAAGGAACGAGTGATACTGTATCCCGTGACGGAGAAGCCTGTCGAAAAGGGAGAACAGGGCGAGTCATTTCTAATATAACACGGTGCTGGGGCTTTGGGATGAGGTGGGGGGGGGGGGGGTTAAAGACTTTTTAATGTTTTGTGCCTTTGGATTTCTGTCAAACTGCTCTAAAGCGCGGTGTTTTATGGTGTTTTTACGTGGCTGGCGGTTCGTACACCCACAGGAGAGCCCACCGAGGGCAGCCTAACGATGACGTTATTTCCTCATCATCAGCGTTATGTTTGTCTCACGGTGCGGTATTTCTGGAAAGTCCCCCCCGGTGTTCCTCGGGAGGTGCGGGCTGCGGTGTGTCCGTGGTGCGGTCGTTGTTGCTGCTCGGTCCCATCGGAGGAGAAGAGTTCACGGCGTGGTTTGCCGCGCTGTCCGATCAGAGCAGAGGGTTGATGTTGTGGTCGCTCAGCATTCCTCTGTCTCTGAAATGACACCCCCTTTTACCTCTGGTACGTTCTTCCCCCGTCAGCTGATCCAGGATCATGTTCTAGACTGTCACTCTTACTCCAGCTGTTCAATGGAAAAGAGTAAACTGCGCGGAGGTCAGTCGCTGGAGTCCTGACGCTCACACGGCCTCGTGCTCCTGTCCGTAAACGGCCGTCTTCCTCTGTGCCCTTGAATCTGGCTGCCATTTTAAGTAACTGCGGTGTGCCACTCCACCCCCCCCCCCCCCCTTTCCTTCCTGTCTGATTCACACGGGTCAGGATCTGCCCCGAATCACCCCCCTGACCCCCCACCCCTCCCCCGGCCCAGTCCCTGCCGGCTGCCCCCCGCCGGTCGCCTGTTGAAGGCCTGTGATTGGCTGTGTGGCTCTGGGAGCTGTGCAGATTTCAGGTTCTCTGTCTCTCTGTGGTGGGAGTCCCAGTGTGTTTATGGGAAGAGACTGTGCATTAAAAGTTTATGGGACAGGCTGGGGTAGGTGAGGTTTATGGCACTGCCCCCCTCCCCGTTTGGCTTCAGGGGCTGATTGGTCTGGTCTGGTCTGGTCTGGTCTGGTCTGGTCTGGTCTGGTCTGGTCTGGTCTGGTCTGGTCTGGTCTGGTCTGGTCTGGTCTGGTCTGGTCTGGTCTGGTCTGGTCTGGTCTGGTCTGGTCTGGTCTGGTTTGCTGCAGAAGTGCATGCACTGGGGGACTTTTGTTTTGTGTGTGTGTCTGTATCTTTTTATTCTGAAGGGGTGTGTGTGTGTGTGTGTGTGTGTGTGTGTGTGTATGTATGTATGTATGTGTGTGTGTGTGTGTGTGTGTGGAGATACATGTGTCTGTGTGAGGGTGCATTTATGTGTGCGTATGTGTGTGTATGTATGTGTATGTGTGTGTGTATGCATGTGTGTATGCGCGTGTGTATGAGCGTATGTGTGTGTGTGTGTGTGTGTGTGGCCATCCCAGCTGTAAGAGGCTTTGGTGCGTTGCCACTCTAAATGTTAAACAGACTTGCCACGTTACTGTCCTCTTCTCTGAGGCTGTGGCTGGTGTGTTGAGTTGTGAAACAGAGCGCAGAAATGAGCAAAGCCACAGCCACATGCATTTTTAACTCCCATCATTGTTTGCGGGAAGTGGAGGAGAGTTTTTTAAGATGGCTTGTGTTTTGTGTTTTCGTGATGTATTTCGTGTAGCATTTTTGTCAAGGACTGGCGTTGCGTCATTGTCTCGTGTTGATATCATGTTGTCATTGTGTTATCCTGAGATGCAGTGGGTTGTTCTGTTGTTGAATTCTGTATTAATGTTGTATATAAAGTGTTGTGTTGTATTGTCATTGCTTTTTTTGTGATGCCTGGTGGTACGTGATGTGAAATAGTTTTTATGTTGTTTTTCTCTTGTGTTGACATGTTGCCTTGCGGTGTCATGCCTTGAAGCAGTCTCAATGTTTGTGGGCAACTGAGTGACAGACCTGGAGGTGTTAAGAACAGGTTTGGGGAGGCAGGGCTGCTTGCACAGACAAGTCTGGACACACACACACATACGTAGAGTGCACACGCACTCACACATACACTTGTGCACACATACACACACACACACACACACACACACACATACACACACTCACACGTGCACACATACTCACATACACCCGCACACATGCACACACACAGACTGACATGGTCACATTGGGATATGAAATCAATCACAAACATCACAGAAAAGTCAGAACAGACTTGCAGTCCCAGTCTCAACCTCGGAATGAAAAGTCCCCAGTCTTGAAGCCTCTGTCGGGCCCCTGTCGCACCGTGTGTCCACAGCGGGACTGTTGACATGGGAACATGCGCCCACGTTAATTAAAGTCAGGCCCCGTGTGGAGGCACACAGGGGAGAGTCAAGCGGAGCGGTCCCGGCACCTCTTCTGACCCAGTCATCAGGCTGTGTCCAGATACAGAGGCACAGCCCAAATATGGCATTATGTTTCCATTACATTACAGCTATTTAACAGAGTCTCCTATCCACAGCAATTTATACAGCTTTCACATTTTTATGGTGGGTCCTTTTATACTGCTGGATATTCACTGAAACAACTCAGGTCACAGTGTTCGACCAGGGAATGGAACCTGCAACCTTCTGTCTCATCAGACCAGAGAATCTTTTCCCTCATGCTCTTCAGGTCCCTTAAAGGCCGTTTGGCAAACTCCATGCGCTGTCATATGCCTTTCACTCGTGAGTGGCTTCTGTCTGGCCACTCTACCTTAAAGGCCTGATTGGTGGAGTGCTGCTGAGATGGTCGTTCTTCCGGCAGGTTCTCCCATCTCTGCAGAGGACGTCCGAAGCTCGGTTTTTGGTCATGTCCCTGACCCAAGGCCCTTCTTGCCAGGTTACTCTGATTGCCTGGAGGGCTACAACTGGTTACAAACCAGTTCAGCTGTTAGTTTAAGCGTCTGTTGTTTTTTGGGCTAGGATTAGGTTTGGAGGTTGGATTGCTGTAACATTGAGGGCTTGGCTGGGATTTTGGTTTAGGATTTTGGACGATGGTGAATTTAAGGAATGTTAAGGACGTGGGCGATGCCTGACTTTTACCTGCACTGCAGATGACGCTGTGACCCCAGGCACTGAGGCAGGTTTGGGTTTGTACATTACATTTTATTTTGCAGATGCCAAAGCGACATACAAAACAGTACATATCAAGGTAGTACAAGAAACGTCAAACGAAAATTCATACACGATTGGTTGTCGGGCCACGAACGTACACAAGGTGGATAGGCCAAGTCTGTAACTACCATAGGAACTACAGTACCGAGGCAAATACAAATGGGAAAAGTCCCAGATGAAGGTATTAAGTTCAGGAACGCGGTTGCACTTTGGGGTTTGGGTGCCCGGCCGGGTCCCTGGCGTGGGCTGCTCTCGCTCCGACCCCGCGGTGAAGAGAACGCCACGACGTGGCGGGATTAAAAGCCCCCCCCCCCGCCGAGGCTGACGAGCCGCTAACGAACGTGTTGTACTTGGAAGGCGCTCCGACTTCTTCCACAGTCTTCCACAGACAAGAATGTCTCCATGGCCCTGCCTCAAACACAACACGGACGACTTTACATCCAAAAGACCTCTTTTTTTGAGGCTTTGCTATCCAGCTGGTTTTCAGATTTTTTTTTCCCCCCCCCATTTTCTTTATGGTATTGATAAACCTCGCTGCGGCTGTGTTGTGTCGTGACTGCGCAGCTATGCGCAGCCGGACACGAGTGTGCATCGCAGCCGGCGCATGCATGCGCTGAGCCGGAACCAGCGCGCTCTGAGACAGTGAACAGGGGGTTGCCTCTGTGCTCATTTCTTTTGGAATGACATTCCTATTGCCAAAGATGGAGCATAACGTTTGTTCTGAGAGGTCACAATTTTAAAAAGGAGATCTCTATCTCAATGGGATTTACCTGAATAAATAAAGGTGAATACAAACAATAATGAAGTCAGTTATTGTTTTTTCCCCGTGGCATCAGATCCGTTCTGGAGAGTCTGGAGTCACTTTGTAACGGTAATGTTTTGGGCTTCTGTTCAGAGAAAAGCCTGTTGTTGAGGAACTCGCATTCATTTGGTTCTGTATAAGAAACGGGCGGTATTAGCTCAGGAGGTAAGAGCGGTCGTCTGGCAGTCGGGAGGGTTGCCGGTTTGATCCCCCGCCATGTATCGAAGTGAGCAAGACCTAACCCCCAATTGCTCCCGATTAGCTGGTTGATGCCTTGCATAGCAGCCAGTCGCTGTCGGTGTGTAATAAATGCAGTCCATTTTGACTCCACGCTATTGCCTGTGAACACTCTGTAGCCCACTCTCCCTCCTTTGGGCGGTTGGGTGTTGAACTTTCCCATCTTACGTCATAAATACGGGGTCCCTCTGTTGACGAATCCAGAGATTATTTTACTCTGTGGTGTTTGCATTTGGCTGAAGCCCCTTTGCCGTGGCGTCAGGCTAATTGAAACCAGTCCAGCTCACGCATGTCACTCTGTTAGTCTCCGTGTGGATGACCTCATCGGGCTCCTCGGTTGGACCTGCGGTGACATCACCTGTGACACTAGGTCATGTGACTTATCAGATGACACAGGACACGGCAGGCCTGTATGTTTGCGTGGGGGACCAGGGTTCCCGACCACCCCCGGTCGTACGTGGCTGAAAGAACACAAGAGAAGAGAAGCACCATTACCACACACCAAGCGGGGCTTAGCACACATCGCAAAGGTTCCATTACGTCTACGGAAAGCCAAGCCGAAAATGAGTCCAGGATTAACACGGCTGTCGTTTGTGAAGACTAGCGTGGGACAAACAAGCGAATGCGGCTCAAATTCCAACCAGCTTCTTCAGCCTCTGCAAGCCGTGGCTTTCACCACAGCTCTGTCTTTGTGTGCGGTTAGTGTCGCGCAGGGTTTTTCGAGCCCCTCTTTTGGTTATCAGATTTTCAGGCGCACAAATGACTCATTCCAGGAAACGTGCGTCGTCTGTATCAAACTGGCGCACGGGGCGGAAACCGCAGGATGCGCGTCTAGGCGAGTCATCGCAAGATGCACTTCTCGTCTTAATGCATACGCATTTAAGGGTGGAGATATTATCAGTGTGGCTGATTGTGTATTCCATTGAATTTACTGAAGTTCATGTAATTAACGAGGGTGGAATTGTGCCTGTCATTTCTCCGCCTCTAAAGAACTGAAATTATCTTTGCAACAAGAATCACACTATTTCAACCCCCAGAGCATGAAATCGTCAAACAGATTATTAATAGTAAATGTGACTTAATGATTGCAGCCAAGCAATCATTAAGGCTGGGTATTTGTCACAGAAAATATTAGCAAAATTATTTATTCAATTAACTTGTGCGAAGCAGTGGGAAGTGACTGAAATAAAATCAGTGTTGCTGCTAGTAAAAAAATATCAGTTGACTAAATGCAGTGTGCTGCTTTTCATTGTGTTTGTCCCTTGCGGAAAGAGCAAGTGTTTGTTTTGACTAGTCATCCTCTCAAACAATCGCAGAAAGGAACAGGGAATTAAAGGGACTACCAAAAAAAAGAGAAAAGACTTCTGTGACAAACCTTATGTGTCATCACACATACTGGTGAGGACCGGGTGATCCCATCACCGGGACCGGTCGGTTGGATGTGACAGAAAGGCTGGGTCGAGAGAGCAGTTTCAGTCGGGCGATCCTGTTCAGAACGGCCTCTGCGGGTGAGATGAATCTCCTTCTCTGTCCTCCCTCACGCCCTGTGGGCAGCTGGCTCAAGAGCCGCTCCTGTCCCATTGCTCAGATAGACCGTGTGTGTCCGTCACACCCCTTCTGTTCATAGGGTTCCTCATCTCCTGACCCAGTGTGGACTTACACATTCAGGCATTACGCACCCATAGACACACACACAAACACACACCCAGAGATGCACACACACATGAGTACACCCTCGTATGTGCACACACATATGCATGCGCATACACGCTCACGCTCACACTCACACATGCTCTCACACACACACACACACACACACACACACACACATACATACACATACGCATGCACACGCACAGACATACATACATAGATACAGACATGTGCATACACACACACACACACACTCACACACACTTACATACATACACATACACACACACACACACACACGCATACACATACACATTCTGCGCCTCGTTTCTCACAAATACCGTTTCCCGTGCACACCCTCACCCACACATAAACACACCAATATCTCAGACACACAGTTTCTCACGCACATGCCCACTCGCTCACACATGCACGGATGTTCCCTCTCACACATCGGTTTCTCACGCACACACACACACACACACAAACACACACGCATCCGCACACTTTTCCTCTCTCCCACAGCGTCACAACTAGCCCTGCGTCCGCCCGTCCCGCTGTATATCACGCTCCGTGAGAAGAGGAAGTCGTATATGTCAGCGCGTAGCGACAGCAGGATCTATGTCCTGCATTGTTCTCTCACGCCGTTTTCCCGTCGTCATGTC
>NC_083775.1:15466606-15486606 GCF_963514075.1 Conger conger | reverse complement strand
TGTGAGTGTGAGTGTGAGTGTGAGTGTGTGTGTGTGTGTGTGTGTGTGTGTGTGTGTGTGTGTGTGAGTGTGTGAGTGTGTGAGTGTGTGTGTGTGTGTGTGTGTGTGTGTGTGTGTGAGAGAGAGAGAGAGCATGTGTATGTGTGTGTGATTGTGTATTCATGTGAGTGAGTGAGTGAGTGAGTGAGTGAGTGAGTGAGTGAGTGAGTGAGTGAGTGAGTGAGTGAGTGAGTGAGTGAGTGAGTGAGTGAGTGAGTGAGTGAGTGAGTGAGAGTGTGTATTCATGTGTGTGTGTGAGATTGTGTATGTGCGTGTGTAACTCTGGTTGCTGAGTTACAGGGTTGAGCGTTGAAATCCATGTGCGGTGCAGCAAATATAAAACTTCATTATATGTGCAGCTTTCATGAGTGCAGTAACTCTTTTTCCCCGGACTCATTTATTTTGTCTGCGGTTCTCCTTGAGTGAGCAAACAAAATACTACACGTTTCTGCTCCTTTAGTTTTTCGCTCTGGTCAAAGCGAGCGTTCGGAGCAATGTTTACATTTTCTCGCTCAGTTTATTTTCTCCTCGCTGTCTCACTGACACATTGCCCTCCCTGCGAGTGTGGCCTTGTGATTGGCCGTGCTGGGCTGACCGGAGCCAGTGGGCTCCATTCACAAAGCGTTAGTCATCTGGAGTTTAGCAGTGTAGCTCCTGGCTCTTTCGTCCTTCACAAGAGTAGCCAGCAGTCAAAACTAAAACAAGAATTGTAAACAATACAAATTCACATCCTGCAGAGGAGATATTCACTTTTTTGATTATATGAAATGTGAACTTTAAAAAATATAGATGTGCTATACTTATAAACTCACATTTTCTAAGCATAGGAATGGTCCTGAAATATGAGTCTGTAATACTCAAAACTTAACGTTGGCGATATATTCCGGACACTGTGTAAAATTATATTCCATATATTAGCCGTTTCAGTTTAACTTTGCAGAAAAAAAGTGCGGGGTTGGTGTGTTCCCGCAGAGAAACACTGAAACGGCAACCTTTCATATTGTAGGTCTACGACCCCATCTAGTGGTCGCAAGTGGTAACTACTGTAATCGTTCTAAATGAACGGCTGATTAACATCTGTGCCCTGCAGCCAAAAAAAGTAGATGAATAATTCTTCAAATATTTGCCTCACGCCTTCTACTCTCTCATGATTTTTTCTAGAATTGTGCAAAAGTTTAAAGTTGGAAAAGTAATTCTCTCCTTCTCTCTTTCCCTCTTTTTCCTCAGCACCCTGATCCCTCTGTTTGACCCCGACTCTGGCCTCCTGGTGGTGTCTGGAAAGGTAAGGGTTGAAGAGTTTATTCATTACCCTCCGAACCCCGAATCTCTGTGTCAGGAAGCCAACTGCTGCTATTTTAGCCAAATAAACATACCCAAAGTCTGCACAATATAAGGAATATAGATCATTACATTTATACATTACTTGACACTCAAAGCGCTTACAGTGATAAGGGGGGAACTCACCTCAAACACCACCAATGTGTAGCACCCACCTGGGTGATGCACGGCTGCCATTTTGCGCCAGAACGTTCACCACACACCAGCTGAGGTGGAGATGGAGAGAACGATGTTTTTTAAATGTGAACCACTATGTTCACATGTGAAAACAAAACATGTGACTTGAAATCCAGACTTATGACTTCTATGCCCTGCAGCTGAGCTGGAGGTGAAGCAGGAGGATATGAAATAGAAGGAGAAAGAGAAGGGGGTTCCCCGCCTGGTGTCCTGGCTAAATTCCCAGTATTATCTGTCAGAGACACGGCACTGGAATAATGCCACTTGTATTTCGACATTTTTCTTTGGAAAAAAAACCCCCCATTTCAATCAGCGCCCTTCTAAATCCTGCACCTCTCTCACCAGTGCACCCCTGTGGAGCTCCCGTCCTCTTCTTGAGGGCTTGGAGGCCTCGGAGCCTGCAGGTCGTGGGTTCGGGTCCGGGGTCCGCTAGTCCAGGAAATAGACAGCTGTATTTGATTGGGTGGAGAAAGTCATGTGACGTGAGCTTGCGCTATCTGATTGGTGCAGGGGGTGTAAAGGCTGACTGTGTACATCCTCCTCCCACAGGGTGACAGTGTGATTGACTGCTTCGAACTGAACGACTCGGAGCCCTACTTCTCTCAAGGTGAGACCCCCGCTCCCACACATACGCTGTACCGCCATTCTGCAAAATTTTCCACATTTCTCCCTCTCCGCTCTGTCTCTCTGCTGTCTCCCTCGAGGGTTGTTTTCCTGCTCATTCCCCTTGCTATCTCACTCTAGTCTCTCTCTCTCCCTCTCTCTCTCTCACTTTCTCTGCCTCCCCCCACATTCTTTCACACCCTCCTTCACTGTTCTGCTGTTCTTTTCTCTCCATCCGACTCATTCCCTCTGTCTCTTTCTCTCTCTCTCTCCCTCTCTGTTTCTCCTGCCCACTCTCTCCTCTTACTGTCTGTGTACATTCAGTTCAGTTCAGTTCAGCTTTACCAAAGACCGAAGAAAATCCAGCATATTAAGCAGCTGAAATAATAATATATGTGAGGTGGGAGAATTAATTAAGAATTGAATAATTGTCAATGTGCAAAAGCAAACATGAATCAATTTTTTTTTATGAACTGTCACCCACTCTCTCCCTCTCCTTCTCCCCTCTCTCGCTCTCTCTCTGTCTCTCTCTCTGTCTCTCCCCCTACCTCTCTCTCCCTCTCCCTGTCCCCTCTCTTTCTCTCTCTCTCTCTCTCTGTCTTACCCTCTCCCTCTCTCTCTCTCTCTCCCCCTCCCTCTCTCTCCCTCTCCCTCCCTCTCTCTCCCCCTCTCTCCCTCCCTCTCTCTCCCCCTCTCTCCCCCTCCCTCTCTCCCTCTCTCTCCCTCCCTCTCTCTCTCCCTCTCTCTCTCAGTGAGTCACTGTCTGACGGAGGCGCCCTCGCGCGGCGTTGCCATGGTGCCCAAGCTGGCTCTGGACGTGAGCTCCTGTGAGGTGCTGAGGGTGCTGCAGCTGACCGACAGCTTCATTGTGCCCGTCAGCTACCAAGTGCCCCGCAAGGTCAGCGACCTTTCACCTCCGACCCCGCACTTTTTAACAACGCATTTTACAGGATGCCTTCACAAAGACGTCTTACAGGACGACAGGAAGCGAGGAAAATGAGGAAAGGCCAGGCCTGAACCCCAAAAAAAACTCATGACACAAAAAACTCCTTTTGATACGAAAGGAAATCACTCAAACAGGGACAAGAAATGTATGCACACACACACACACACACACACACACACATAAGAAAGCCTCCCCGTGATTGCCATTTGTCAGTAACTCAATGATAAAAAAAATAGGTAAAATACCCAATGATGTTTGTCAGTTAATGTACCATTAGATCCCCAGAAGCCATTATATTTAGTCTCTCCGTCTCAATTAAGCCCACTGACCTCTTCAGCAGGCCGTATACAGACATAGAAAGCTACATTCACCCATTCATCCATTCTGTGGGTTCATTCTGCCTGGCTAGCTGCGTAGACGTCTTTTAACCGCTTCCTACCAAGCCGAGAGGTGCCCTCCTGGATTGACCCGCGACCAGATTCGTCGAGTGTTTGCGTGTCGGTGTCGTTTGTTAAAGGCGTGTAAAGAGCTCCCGTGTCTCTCAGGCAGGGCAGGACTTCCACGCAGACCTGTACCCAGACACCCTGGGGCAGACGGCCGCCATGTCTGCAGAGGAGTGGTGGCAGGGCGAGAACCGGCAGGTACGACACGTTCGATCACGTGACCCGAAGCCGCCTATCCCGAAGCCTCACTAACTCGGCGTCCAATCGCAATCGTCCTCAGGTGCAGAGGGTCAGCCTGCACCCAGACAAGCGGCCGAAGCCCGGCGCCACGGCAACCAAGAAAGAGCCTGCTAAGAGGGAACCGTCGAGTGGGAGGAGCAAAGAGGTGAGTGACAGGGTGTCAGGCCTGATACGTGAAGGCATGTCTTAAGTCCTCACAATCCTTCTCTCTTGGCGATTTTGCAAGGTGGACAGTCCTGGCTATCACACTGCCATTATGATGTACAGCGCAGACTGAAGACCCATCTCTTCAGGCTACACCTTTCCCTCCCCAACTCACAATCACTGTGATTAGCCTTAGACCGTAATGGCACTTATGTATAGATATCGTTACTTGTATAGGTATTGTTGTTTTTATTGGCTGTTGTTGTATTCTAGCTGCCAACAGTGGTATGCTAGTTTGAATGTTGATTGTACTCTTCAAGGGTTCTGAATTTCTGTATGTTTACACTAGGACTCGGAACTGTACTGTCCTCTCAGGTCTACTTTTGCACTTGTTCTTGTGATTGATTTGCACTTTGTTGTACGTCGCTCTGGATAAGGGCGTCTGCTAAATGCCACGTAATGTAATGTAATGTAATGTACAGTATTTTGAAAATGCCATGCTAGTTTTCATGTTTTAACGTTTTAGATCTTTATTATTAGTTCATTGTTTTGCGTTCTTTTTCTCTTTTTAAACGTTTGTTGACATAGATTTTTGTCAAAGGATTTGCAAATGTTTCTTTCTGCAAAAATGGGGGGGGGGTTAAGGAGAGAAAAATGCCTCAGGTACGCTTAAAGCTGTATCTTTTAATTGAGGAAAACCGGTCACATCAGAAGACAGAGACAAACGCTTCAGTGTGAAATATAAAGAACAAGACGAGGCCTCCGTGTAGAAACGCATTGTCAAGCTGATGAGGATCACAGGCCTTGGCTATATTGCCCTTAAAGGGACTGTGATGAACAGGGAAATATTAAAGTCCATCTCCCTCCCCGCCAGCAGGAGGCGCCCGCGGGCTGCTCCTCCTCCAGCAGTCCCATGACCACGCCCAGCAGCAGCGCCGCTCCCTCCCGCTCGCCCTCCTCCACCAGCGGCCTGTCCTCCGGCTTCCTGCCCAGCCCCAGCCAGAGCACCAAGGCCATACAGAGCATGCTGGGTAATCCGCCCGTCCCTGCGCTCCGATTGGTGCAGGCTTTCTGAGGGAGCCGTGGTCATCGCCGCTGCACGACCCCAATTCGCGCTGTACTCGACTCTGAGCCGGAGCACGTGACCCTTATATTTGTGTTATTGTGACGGCACCGAACATTCACTTTTTTTAAGGAGAGCAGGTTATCCACCCCCATTTAATGTAAAAATAAATAAATAAATAAACTATTCAGACTCGGAAAAAGCTGAGAGGGAAACGGAAAGTTCCAGAACGAGTAACAGAAAAGAGTCACAGCGTAAAAGTGTCATGGCAGGGGATTTAGCTCCCTAACGTGCAGGGGGATTTGTCTTTGGCTTTGGTCTACAGGTCTCACCATCATTCAGACATTTTTTGTATTATTCTTTGCTTTCATTTGCTTGTAACTCACACAAGTACTTCCGAGCGATAATAGCCTCTATTGTCAGGGAAGCCCTTTAACGGTGATCTAAATCGAAACAAGTTTTCTGCAGCTCCTTCTCTCTCCGGGCTTTGTAGGGCCCAGCTCTAAGTTCCGGCACATCCAGGGTCACGTCCTGCACCGGGACACCCACTTCACCAACCTGCGGGGCCTGAACCTGACCACCCCCGGGGAGAGCGACGGCTTCTGTGCCAACAGCGAGCGCGTGGCCGTGCCCCTCGCCATCTCAGGGGGCCAGATCGGCGTGTTCGAGGTACGGAGTGCATTTCGTCTGTGTCTGGCGGTTTTCAGTCTCTCTCATCTGGCCAACCCAGATACAGTGAGCACCTTGTGAGTGAGTGAGTGTGGTCGTTTTGAGATCATCCCTTGACTGTGAAATGAATGCAGTAGTTTTGAGATGCTCCCTTGAGCATCAAATGGATGTTGTAGTTTTGAGATGCTCCCTTGAGTGTAAAATAAATTTGGTTGTTTTGAGACACTCCCTTGAGTGTAAAATGAATGTGGTAGTTTTGAGACACTCCCTTGAGTCTAAAATGAATGTGGTAGTTTTCAGATGCTCTTTTGAGTCTAAAATGAATGCTGTAGTTGTGAGATGCTCCCTTGAGCTCCCCTTGTTTCCTGGTAACCGTGCCCCCCTCCCTCAGCTGTCCCAGCCCGGGAAGCTGCCCGACACGGCCCTGCCCACCATCCAAAACAGCGTCAACGTCGCAGACCTCTGCTGGGACCCCTTCGACACCCACAGACTGGCAGTGGGTAAGGGAGTGTGTGTGTGTGTGTGTGTGTGTGTGTGTGGAGGTGTGTGTGTGTGTGTGTAGAGATGTGTCAGTGTGTGTAAATGTGTGTCTGTGTATGTGTAGAAGTGTGTGTGTGTGTAGAGGTGTGTAAATGTGTATGTACATATGTCTGTGTAAATGTGTGTGTGTGTGTGTGTAGAGCTGTGTCAGTGTGTGCAAATGTGTGTGTGTGTGTGTGTGTGTGTAGAGGTGTGTAAATGTGTGTGTGTGTAGAGCTGTGTCAGCGTGTGTAAATGTGTGTGTCTCTGCAGCGGGGGAGGATGCTAAGATCCGGGTGTGGCAGGTGCCCAAGGGAGGCCTGGTGGAGATGCTGACGGAGCCAGACTGTGTTCTACGGGGTGAGGAGGGGCTGGGACCTGGGTGGAGGGTCGGAGGCAGGGGTACCTGTGTGTGGGGGGGGTATGAGGGTCGGGGAGGTCTGAGGAGGGGGTACCTGTGTGTGGGGGGGTATGAGGGTCGGGTGTCTGGAGGGGGTACCTGTGTGTGGGGGGGTATGAGGGTCGGGGAGGTCTGAGGAGGGGGTACCTGTGTGTGGGGGGGTATGAGGGTCGGGGAGGTCTGAGGAGGGGGTACCTGTGTGTGGGGGGGTATGAGGGTCGGGTGTCTGGAGGGGGTACCTGTGTGTGGGGGGGTATGAGGGTCGGGGAGGTCTGAGGAGGGGGTACCTGTGTGTGGGGGGGTATGAGGGTCGGGGAGGTCTGAGGAGGGGGTACCTGTGTGTGGGGGGGTATGAGGGTCGGGGAGGTCTGAGGAGGGGGTACCTGTGTGTGGGGGGGTATGAGGGTCGGGTGTCTGGAGGGGGTACCTGTGTGTGGGGGGGTATGAGGGTCGGGGAGGTCTGAGGAGGGGGTACCTGTGTGTGGGGGGGTATGAGGGTCGGGGAGGTCTGAGGAGGGGGTACCTGTGTGTGGGGGGGTATGAGGGTCGGGGAGGTCTGAGGAGGGGGTACCTGTGTGTGGGGGGGTATGAGGGTCGGGTGTCTGGAGGGGGTACCTGTGTGTGGGGGGGTATGAGGGTCGGGGGGGTCTGAGGAGGGGGTACCTGTGTGTGGGGGGGTATGGGACCCGGGTGCAGGAGGTGAGGATGAGGAGGCGTGACGGTGCTCCGCTCTCCCAGGCCACACAGAGAAGATCTACTCGCTGCGCTTCCACCCCCTGGCGGCCGGCCTGCTGGCCTCCTCCTCCTACGACCTGTCCCTGCGGCTCTGGGACCTGGAGGCCGGGGAGGAGGTGAAGCAGCTGCGTGGGCACCAGGACCAGGTCAGGAGCTGTATCCACTCCTCCTCCATTCCCTCCATCCTCCTGTCCTTATCCACTCCTCCTCCATTCCCTCCATCCTCCTGTCCTTATCCACTCCTCCTCCATTTCCTTCCATCCTCCTGTCCTCATCCACTCCTCCTCCATTTCCTTCCATCCTCCTGTCCTCATCCACTCCTCCTCCATTTCCTTCCATCCTTGTGTCCTTATCCACTCCTCCTCCATTCCCTCCATCCTCTTGTCCTTATCCACTCCTCCTCCATTCCCTCCATCCTCCTGTCCTTATCCACTCCTCCTCCATTCCCTCATCCTCCTGTCCTCATCCACTCCTTCTCCATTTCCTTCCATCCTCCTGTCCTTATCCACTCCTCCTCCATTCCCTCCATCCTCCTGTCCTCATCCACTCCTCCTCCATTTCCTTCCATCCTCCTGTCCTTATCCACTCCTCCTCCATTCCCTCCATCCTCCTGTCCTTATCCACTCCTCCTCCATTCCCTCCATCCTCCTGTCCTTATCCTCTCCTCTTCCATTCCCTCCATCCTCCTGTCCTTATCCTCTCCTCCTCCATTTCCTTCCATCCTCCTGTCCTTATCCACTCCTCCTCCATTTCCTTCCATCCTCGTGTCTCTGTCGGACATGTACAGATCACAGTGTCTGAGCCCACATAAACCTATAAAATGTTTTTTCATCGCTCTCTCTGTGTACTCTGGTGAACCTCACTGTCAACAGGAAGGACAGGTCCGTGAGATTTAAAACCTGTTACTTTCGACCCCCCTAAAATGGAGGAGGGGACTATGTATAAAAATGGCTGTAATTCCTAAATGGTAAAAATCCAGTAATGAGACTCAAAAGTCTGCACTTTAACTACATAATGATTGTCTTATTTCGACAGTTTCTTTGCTGGAGTACAGAGTGAAAAAACACCCAAAAATGTGTCACTGTCCAAATACTTATGGACTGCACTGTTCGTCACATGATTCTTAACGTCAGCGGCGGGAACTCTTTGTGTTTTCTCAGTAGTCCTTCATCAGTATTCTCTCTGCTTAATTATTTCTCTCCCTTTCTTTCCCTCTCTTTCTCCCCTCCTCTTTATCTCCCCTTCTCTCTCTCCCTCTCTCCCTCCTTTCTTTCTGACAGATATTTGGGATGGCGTGGAGTCCGGACGGCCAGCTTCTGGCCACTGTGTGCAAAGATGGGAAAGTGCGCGTCTACGACCCGCGCAAGTCTGCCGAGCCCATAAGGGTGTGTAAAACAGCGCCCCCTACCTGCACGACTGACTAATGGCTTTCAGTCACGCCTGTTCTCTCTTACGGTCTTAAATACAGCAAGAATAAAAAAAACACCCTCTCATCCACACTCAACTACCTCTCTTCTCTCTCTCAAATTCGAAATCAAACGTGCTTTACTTAACTTCATTAGAGGTAATTGTGTAACAAATCACTCCACCAAGGTTAATGTATTGTCATGGCAAGCTGCAGCATTGCTGAGGCCACTGTAAAAGACAGTCCGCTTATTATAGTTGAACAGTTATTTATTATATTAGAATTATTAACACATCTGTCTTCCACCACCGCTCACATCTCTCTGTCACTTTCCACCTGCGCCCCTCTCCCCCCCTCTCTCCTCTGCAGGAGGGCCCCGGCCCCGAGGGCCACAGGGGGGCCCGGGTCGTGTGGGTGTGCGGGGGGCAGTACCTGCTGGTGTCCGGGTTCGACAGGTAAGGAGACGGAGGGGGGGTTGAGACAGTGACATCACGGCTGGTTCAGACCACTGTCCAGCAGCATCATATAGAGCTGTCATCTTGAACTTAGAGGATCAGTGAATACTACATTACATTACGTTACATGGCATTTAGCAGACGCTCTTATCCAGAGCGACGTACAACGAAGTGCAAATCAAACACAAAAATGTCAATGTGTAGTAACTTATGGCTCTCTGACACCTTCTGAAAAGTACTGAAGTAAAATGTCTTTGTTTTATTTCTTTTAAGGCATAAATGTCTCTGATTTGTAATTGAATATATGACATGTTCACATGACGTAAACAGATCAGAGTGCATGAGGTTACCTTGTAAAGCAGTCGTTCATTTAAAAGTGTCTGTCATGTAAAGGTAACGCCCCCCTTCCTCTCCCCCCAGCCGCAGTGAGAGACAGCTGTACCTGTACTCCTCCCAGTCCCTGTCCTCCGGTCCCGTGGCCACCACCTCCACCGA
This sequence comes from Conger conger, assembly GCF_963514075.1. NCBI lineage: Eukaryota > Metazoa > Chordata > Actinopteri > Anguilliformes > Congridae > Conger > Conger conger. The sequence continues at coordinate 15,476,935 of NC_083775.1, read as the reverse complement.
CGTCTCCCCCTCCACCCTCATCCCCTTCTACGACCCGGACACCAGCGTGCTCATCCTCACCGGAAAGGTAGGCTGACCCTGCTCTCCCGGAGCTCTCCGGGGACGCAGTGAGGGACTCCGGACACACGGGGGCGCTCTTAATGTCTGCTTTCAGTAGAACGGTGCCGTTTTCTTTTCAGTTATTGGTTGTGATAACGAAGGAAGCGATAACTGCCCACACTGCGGTTCTGAAACGCATGCTGCGTGTGTGTGTGTGTGTGCTCTTACAGGGCGATACGCGCGTGTACATCTATGAGATTGAGCCAGAAGCTCCCTACTTCATGGAGTGCAGCTGCTTCAGTTCTACTGAGCCACACAAGGTAATACAGGCTTTCCCTTTCCGGTTCCTTTCTCTGTCTCCGCTCTTCCTGTTTCTCTCTGTCTCTGTCTCTTCCTGTTCCTGCCTGTCTCTGTCTCTTCCTGTTTCTCTCTGTCTCTGTCTCTGTCTCTTCCTGTTCCTGCCTGTCTCTGTCTCTGTCTCTTCCTGTTTCTCTCTGTCTCTGTCTCTTCCTGTTTCTCTCTCTCTCTGTCTCTGTCTCTTCCTGTTCCTGCCTGTCTCTTCCTGTCTGTCTCTGTCTCTTCCTCTTCCTGTCTGTCTCTGTCTCTTCTTCTTCCTGTCTGTCTCTGTCTCTGTCTATTCCTGTTCCTGCCTGTCTCTGTCTCCTCCTGTTTCTTCCCGCCTGTGCATCTCAGTCCATTTCAGAACCTTGACGTCGCTATTTCATTCCGTAACTAACCGATGACATCATAAAGATGCGGACGGGGTGTTGGCGGTGTGACACCTTCCTGTTTCCTGTGCCGCGCAGGGCATGTCCTTCCTGCCGAAGACGGAGTGTAATGTGCCCGACGTGGAGATCGCCCGGGCTCTGCGCCTCACCAAGACCACCATCGAACCCGTGGCCTTCAGGGTGCCTCGCGTCAAGGTGACTCCTGCAGCAAGAGCACCCCTGCTGGCCACTTTGAGATGGCGGTCGGTCACGGGCACCCATTTTCAGTATAATCAACATCGCGGTTATATTTTCTCCCTGATGATTTCAGTGGCAAATATGGGTATTTGCCGAAAAATCTTAGTAAATTCTGTTTTGACTATCGGTCCAAACGTTTTGGTACACTTTACTCAGGTTTTCTTACTGTTTCTAATGACATTCAAGCAGTTTAACTTCTGTAAATAACCTCAAATTTCACAAGGAAAGAAGTGAATAAGCAGCAGGTTAGGACCTTTTACTTCACTGGACAGTGGCCTAGATTGCGGAGTTCATAGAAAAGCCACATTTGGCAAAAATAAACAGCTGAACAAATTCTTTCCGTTTTCCAACAAGAGAAGTAAAATTGAGCGGGAAGAATCGGACAGAAAGGTCGAGGATAAGCAACCCACAAGTGCAGCACATCTGTGGGAATTATTGTGCCGGCTGTGAACTTTCAGAACCATACGACTGCTCTTGTAGAAAAACGGCATGAATATGCTTAGCGGTTGACTGCAAAAGGTGCTGACGCTTTTGTTAATCTAAGATTTAGAGATTTTGTTTATTTGAATTTTTTCATCTCTTGAAAAAATTGCTTGAAAAGCTCGACCTGTAGTATATGTAGCTTCATTAGTTAGCAGATGACCATCTGCTCCAGAGAACAACATCCACCCCCCTGTTGATTGATAAGAGTGTGTGTGAGAAGTTCCATTGCTTGGGAACCGTGGTCTTTAGCTTGGCCAGGAAAGCCGGTCACCTCCCTGGCTGTGCCGTGCAGGTGGGGAGAGCCTTGGTTCGAAACCACAGCACTCCTACGACCATTGCACAATGCCCTGCCTGACACTGTGTACACTTGTGCGTAGCCACACTGACCTGGCCGAGTTTCCACGGTGAGTCAGCGTCTTTCCCGCTCTGCTCCGCCCTGCAGAAAGAGTTCTTCCAGGACGACTTGTTCCCGGACACGGAGGTGTGGTGGGAGGCCGCCATGACCGCCTCCGCCTGGCTCTCCGGCTCCAACGGACAGCACCGCAAACTGAAACTGCGGCCCAAAGACATGGCCCCCGGTACTGAACCCACACACACGCACACACACACACCCCGCTGGGTACTGCACTGAACCCCCACACACACACACACACACATACACACACACACGCACACACACACACACGCACACACACACACACACACGCACACACACACACACACACACACACACATACACACACACGCACATACACACACACGCACACACACACACACACACGCACACACACACACACACACACACACACACACATACACACACACCTCGCTGGGTACTGTACTGTACCCACACACACACACACACACACACACACACACACACACACACACACACACACACCCCCCGCTGGGTACTGCACTGAACCCCCCCCCCACACATACACACACACACACACACCTCGCTGGGTACTGTACTGTACCCACACACACACACACACACACACACCCTGCTGGGTACTGTACAGTACCCACACACACACACACACCCTGCTGGGTACTGTACTGTACCCACATCTACACACACACAAACACACACACACCCTGTCGGGGACGGAGACTGGTTCTCCACACTATGACCTCATTTACATTACTGTGCATTTGGGAAACAAGGTTCCTCTGTGAAGGTGGATGTCTGCCAGCTCCCAACGCTCAGATTGCACAGGTCATTGAAGTCCTTCAAAGTTTTCAAAAGATTTTGAATGTATAAAAGTCAAGGTTTGAATTTAACAGAGAGTACTTGAATTGTGCTTTTGTGTTGGCTTACTTTATAAAAGAGCTCTCATTTGAAGCGACTATGTGTTGTGGATCAGGATGTCAACATTCTTACAAAGCACAGTGCACTGTTTACTGTGTCACAGAGTTTCAGAAAAGGTGTTGCTGAGAAAAACAAATTCAAAGTTATTTCCTTGAATTTTGCTATAGAAATACCGTTGCGACCCTGAAATTGAAAGAATGGTCATACTGGTCCCACCCCTGTTAGACATTAACTACAAGAAGGAGGTTATGGTAGAATTTTAACTACACTGGCCTGGCCAGTTGACATTTGTCCTGAACTTAAGTGTGTTTTGTTAGTTTTAGTGATTTGTGTATGTGAAGAAAAAAATAGTAATATTGATTTTGTTGTTAGTCAAAGGTATTCTCTGTGTGACTCCTCTGTCTGCCTGTCTGTCTGAACGTCTGTCTGCCTGTCTGTCTGCCCGTCTGTCTGCCTGTCTGTCTGAGCAGTGAGTGAGGCTCCCAAAGAGGCCCCAGTGAGGAAGTACATGCCCTCGTCATACTACCTGGAGGAGAAGACTGATGAGCAGAAGAAGGAGGAGGTATGGTGGAGACCCACAGTGAGGAGAGTCTGACACTCTGATACTAAAGTGTGACAGTCTGATACTAAAGTGTGACACTCTGATACTAAAGTGTGTCAGTCTGATACTAAAGTGTGTCGGTCTGATACTAAAGTGTGACAGTCTGATACTAAAGTGTGTCAGTCTGATACTAAAGTGTGTCAGTCTGATACTAAAGTGTGTCAGTCTGATACTAAAGTGTGACAGTCTGATACTAAAGTGTGTCAGTCTGATACTAAAGTGTGACAGTCTGATACTAAAGTGTGACAGTGAGTGGAGTGTGGGGTGTGGAGTGTGGAGTGGGGTGGAGTGTGGAGAGTGGAGTGGAGGGTGGAGTGGAGTGGAGTGTGGGGTGGGGTGGAGTGTGGAGAGTGGAGTGTGGAGTGGAGTGTGGAGTGGGGTGGGGTGGAGTGTGGAGTGGAGTGTGGAGTGGAGTGTGGAGTGGGGTGGGGTGGAGTGTGGAGAGTGGAGTGTGGAGTGGAGTGTGGAGAGTGGAGTGGAGTGGAGAGTGGAGTGGAGTGTGGAGTGGAGTGGAGTGGAGTGTGGAGTGGAGTGTGGGGTGTGGAGTGGAGTGGAGTGTGGAGTGGAGTGTGGAGTGGAGTGTGGAGTGGAGTGGAGTGTGGAGTGGAGTGTGGGGTGGAGTCTAATGGATGGTGTGTTGCAGCTGCTCAGTGCCATGGTGGCCAAACTGGGGAACAGAGAGGACCCACTGCCACAGGAGTTATTTGAGGGAGTGGATGAGGATGAGTGGGTAAGGAGCACACACACACGCACACACGCATGCACACACATACATACATACACACACGCATACACATACACACACATGCATACATATACACACACACATACACACACATACACACGCCCGCACACACACGCGCGCGCACACACGCACACATACATACATACACATGCACATACACACACTCATGCACACACAAATACAAACACGTGCGTATGCACATATTAGCAATATGCACACACTAAACATGCATGTACACTCACGTCTGTATCTTAGTAACAGTAACACACAGTAACACTGTCCTGTATGTGTGTGTGTTTTTCAGGATGATTAGAGGAGCCTGTTTACCACCAGGTCCAGTCAGGGTGCCAAAAGCAGCCCCCCAGAGAGAGGAGGGGGGTCTGGAAAACACGCCATTCCTGTGTGCCGAAACCTCGACACGCCACACACACCTCACACAGCACACACACTTCACACAGCACACACACACACACCTCACACCACACACACACACACACACCTCACACACCACACACAGAGCTTCCTTTTACCTGATATCCACGATCCACACTCCAATCTCAGCAAAACCAGTGCAACCAGACATCCCCATAGCTTACATTACATTACATTACATTACATTTCAGTTATTTAGCTGACGCTTTTATCCAAAGCAACTTAAACTTGATTTGACAAAGCAGAGCCAATCCCCCCCTGGAGCAATGTGGGCTTAAGGGCTTTGCTCCAGGGCCCTACAGCTGCACTTATTATGGTTACATGAGGGTTTAAACCACCAATCTTCTGGGTTGCAAGATAAGCAACTTCGCCACTAGGCTATAGGCTGACCCCAGTGTGCAGGCCGTACCACCTCAATGTGCTGTAGCACCTCACCTGCAACGCACAATCGCCCCAAACGTCTTTACAACTGGACATCCCTGCCACCTCAACGTCCCCGCAACGCACAATCGCTCAAATGTCTTAACTGGAGAAGTCTGAACGACCGGAGAGAAACGGACAGTTCAGACGCGCAGCAAAGAGCACACTTGAACAGAAACAGGGTTAGGGTCGGAGCAGAGCTGCTGGTTATTCTGTAGCCAGGCTCGACTGCTCCGTCAAAACTCAACTGGAATCAGGTCACTTCTACGTTCTGAAAGAGTTTGAATTTTTTATAGTGCACTCCTTCTGTGAAAAGAACCTCTCCTTGAAATGCTAATTTGTGAGATTGCTTCCTGATATTATCCCCCCCCCCCCATAAAAACAAAACAAAAAACACCACACCCACCAACCACACTCACATATCAACTTGCAGCAGTCAGACTGGCTGTCACTCAACATGACTCATTCACACTTACCCAATTACTAACTTTACTGCTCAGTGACATCATAGAGGGGCATGGCCCCTGACTCTGGAATATTTTCTTCTTTTTTTTTCTTTTTTTTTCCAAAACCCATGTTTGACTCGGAACCTAGAGTCTAAGATCAAATGACATAATTTCTTAGGGAAAGTTAAGGGCAAATTCATTACATTTTCAACAAAGGTCAATAAGGGTAGCAGACTGCGTTTATAAAAAGAAACCACAGTCTGATTGATTACACAGGCAACCTCCTCAGCAATGCTAGACCATTCACCTAGTCTTCGTTTATTATATCTCAGTCGGGTGATCCTGAAAGATGGCAGGAATTATTTGACTATCTGTGGGGATCAGGGTTGGGGGCTCGTTTCTGTACGGATAATCGTGTTTGTCAGAGTGGCGTTTGGTTCACGTGTCAGTCGCAGTGACTCCTGTGGTTTAATATTGATATTATGTGTTGCCTCTGAATCCACTCTCTCCCTTTGGGAGTTTTGTCAGGGCATTTTTATCTTTCAGAAATCTTCCAGGTTTTACACCGTGGCAATTGCACGCTCCTTTTTATATGCTGTATATGTTTAACTGGAATCTCTGTTCTTTCTAACAGTCAGTGACAGTTGGAGACATTCCTTGTTTGAGGGACACATTCTTTGACTTTTTACAAATTTGATATAGATAGCATTCTTTTTCTTTTCCTTTATGTAACACAGTATTGATAATTATTCTGTGCAATCAGTTTAAATCCAGGATTTATTTTTCATCAGGGCTACAAAACAGGGCAATACTTAGAAAATGTTTTCAACTAATCATGTTTACAAAAAAAAAAGAGAGAGACTGGAATTAGTGTACAGTGTGTGGCATGGCATGGTACGTACAGTATATTCTGTAGCAATTAGATGTTCAACACGCACACACACCTGTGACACCTTGTGTGACGTGTCAGTCTGTAATGTGTGTCTGTCTCACTTGTGCCTCCTCCATTCTCACTAATGTCTTGTGTCACGTGTTCTACCTGGGGAAACTAACGTACACAAAATAATCTTTTTTACTTGGAATAATGTTTCTTTTCTCCTCTTTGTCTTTAGAAGTTAAGTGGGAATGTTGCCTTTCAATAAATACCTTTTGAAAACAACCCATGTGTATTATTATTATTATTTTATTATTATTATGAGTAATAATTAATTAAGGCGGCACGGATGGTGCAGTGGGCAACACTGCCGCGTCACAGCAAGGAGGTCCTGGGTTCGAATCCCCGTCGGCCGGGGCCTCTCTGTGCGGAGTTTGCATGTTCTCCCCGTGTCTGCGTGGGTTTCCTCCGCGTACTCACTGCGATGGACTGGCGACCTGTCCAGGGTGTATTCCTGTCTTTCGCCCAATGTATGCTGGGATAGGCTCCAGCCCCCCTGCGACCCTGTTCAGGATAAGCGGGTTAGGATAATGAATGAATGAATAATTAATTAATTACTGGTACTGGTCGTGTGCGCGAATCGTATTTGGACTGGTTTACGGTGTAATTTTAGCTTCCTGCCAGTATGCGGCGGTATTTTTCCTATATGTCTTGCGCAGCATCAATTACAATTTTGATCTCGATGGTCCGAACGTGCTCCTTGAACTTTCACACCGCATTCACCTTGATAGTTATAACATTACATGTGAGCTGTGCTATCTGTTTCTTGTAAGCTATTTCGACGATATTACAGTCGATCGGCGGAGGGACAAGCCATGGTTTGTGTGTTCTGCTTTTTTAGCGCAATAGAAAACAGTTACATTGATATTTAGAAGCGTGTGTTCGGAATACACTTTACCTTATATTAACGATTTGTCTTGATCGTGTCGAGATCGCTTATTTGCTCAGTTCTTGGGACTGTTAGTCGTGTGTGTTGGGTGTCCGCATTGCCGCATTCGCCAGTTTATTTACAGTGCCCTGTCAAGATGGCAGGTATTTCAATCCCAGGCTGATGGACCCAAATGTTAAACATGACATTGTTTAGCAGGTTAGCTAGCTATGAAGTATAGCGTTGGTTAACGTTACCATTATCGTTTTAACTGTTTTTTTGTTTTGTTTTTGTTTTTGTTTTTTCAGACCAGTGCGGTATGATTGCACATGAATTTAGACATTCCTTGTGTAACTCGCTAGTTAACTGCGTAAGTGTGATCACTGAGCGTTTCACGTTAGCCAATTCGTCTTGTTTGCAGGCTCGGTACCTGGCGCAGATTGTTGTGATGGGCGTGCAGGTGGTGGGACGCGCATTTGCACGAGCGTTGCGACAGGAATTCGCAGGTGATCTCATTTGCATTTCCTAGTGAAGGTTTGTGTCGAAGGTTTGTGTCGACGGTTTGTTTTGGACTGCGAAGTGGCCACCCTTAATCCAGTGTATTAAAAGTACAGAACGCCCCCTCACTGTGTTTAGCCAGTAAAGCGGCGGCGGAGGCCAGGGGTCGGTCGGGACAGCAGTCTGCAGCAGCCACCACCATCTCCGGCATGAGCTTGCAAGAGGCCCAGCAGATTCTCAACGTGTCCACCCTCAGCCCAGAGGAAATACAGCAGGTATGAAAAAGTTGAGACACCGTCTTTGACTCTGGCATATGCACACCCTCAGACTTGTCTCATTCAACCTGTTTTCTCTTTTGCCGAACAGAGCTACGAGCATCTTTTTAAAGTCAATGACAAGACAGTTGGCGGGTCCTTCTATCTACAGTCTAAGGTAAGATGTCGTCACGGAAATGGAGATCATTTGGGCAGAATTTTACGGATATTCGATGGTCCCTGTCTGCTTGTCTACACAACCTAAATTATTGGGGTCAGATACAACCATTTTGGTCATTAACTGGCTGCTCAGACGTCTTAACACTTCTCCCTAAATATAGCTAAAGAATAGCCATCAGGAGACTGTGTACATGGGCCTTATAGGCAGTTTAATTGTCTTTGGAGAGGCAGCCTGTTCTGGGTGGCTTACCATGTTCACTGTCTGTGGCACGTGCAGTAGAAATGTACATCCTAATCTTTGCCGGATTTTGTCAAACTGCAAACCCTCTTATCCTTACCTGCAGCCATGGTACTATAATACAATGAGGTTGATTTGTCCATGTGGCCGACTCAAAGATAATTTGTTTTATCCATCCATCCATCCATCCGTTATCTTAACCCACTTATCCTGAACAGGGTCGCAGGCGGGCTGGAGCCTATCCCAGCATACATTGGGTGAAAGGCAGGAATACACCCTGGACAGGTCGCCAGTCCATCGCAGGGCACACACACCATTCACTCACACAGTCATACCCACGGGCATTTTAGACTCTCCAGTCAGCCTAACCTGCATGTCTTTGGACTGTGGGAGGAAACCGGAGTACCCGGAGGAAACCCACGCAGACACGGGGAGAACATGCAAACTCCACACAGAGAGCCCCCGGCTGACCGAGATTCGAACCCAGGACCTCCTTGCTGTGAGGCGGCAGTGCTGCCCACTGCACCATCCGTGCCTCCACATTTGTTCATCATTTGTCCCCAAATACATCCACACAATCCGTATGTAGGGGATGCTCATGTAAATGAAGTTGCCTTGAAGTTGTGATGTCACAAAATTACGCTCTTTTGCTTCAGCACAGCTCACCTTGTCTCCTGCTCCTGTTGAAGCTCATGTGAAGTGCTGGAGAATGGACATGTAAAACTGGATAGATTGTTTTTGGTACATAAAACCACACAAACCTAGTCTTACGGATACCAGGACCTACAATAAAAGCCTGGAAATATGGGACCTTAAAATTGCTTGGCATGGCACGGTTGCATTGCGCACCAGTGACCCCTGCTGGTTGATCGGGAGCCTGCAGTTCTGCCTGTTAAGATGCAGTCTTCCTCCAGCTCATGTCTGTGGGACCGTGGCCTCTCAACTGCAGTTGCTATTAGTGTTGCAGTGAGCGCGAATTTGGTGTTCCGCACTGAGGGAGAAATGTATAGTACAGAAAACTGCTAAATGTTTATCTGATTATGTAGCCGTTTATAATCTGTTAACCCCACCTTTTTTAAGAGCTCCTCTTTAATGGCCGAGAAGACTGTTGTGGCTGTAATGAGTATCCCATAATCCCTCCCGCCGGTCTTGACAGTCCTGCGCGTGTATCTGCAGGTGGTCCGGGCGAAGGAACGGCTGGTCGACGAGCTCGGCTTTCAGAAACAGGACGGACCCCCGTCGCAAGATCAACAACAACAACAACGGCCAAATCCCGAAACCTGAGTCTGAACCTCCAAACTTCCCCAATCCTGTCCCCCTTCCTCTGTAAATGAAACTCCCAATAAAGTCCTCCCCCCTTTCTCTCACTGCGTGTCCTTTTCATGCACACACACACACACACACACGCACACACGCAAAAAGACCGCAAGAAACTTATCAAATGAGACTTTATTAAACTTTTTTTTTTTGTTTGTTTCCTCTCATTGACATGGTCATCATGGTCATAATAAACGTCCTCTAAAACAGGAGCACACAGCTATGTTGTACCAATTGGAGACTTTTACAACTCTAAAATTCTGCACGTTCGGCCTCAGAACGTGGTGCCGGGAAAATATATATTTATATATATTTATATATTCATATTTCTTATACTGTATATTTTCTACATTTTTACCTATAATAGAAGGCACTTGGAACCATTACAAATACTGATATTAATATATCTCAAAATGTGCAAAAAAAAAAAAAAAAAAAACTTGGATACTGGCCTTCGCTGGCCTTAGTCTATAGTATTAACCCTTTGTGCAGTGCTGTGGCACTTTAACCAGTGTCCCTCACTCACCAAACTGCCCACTAATTTCATTTACATCACTCTAGTGCCCTGTCGTGTTCATTTATTAGCTTAGAATT
>NC_083775.1:15434106-15459106 GCF_963514075.1 Conger conger | reverse complement strand
GTGTATCTGTCAGGTGTGTTTTTGGGTAAGTGGGGGGGAGTGTATCTGTCAGGTGTGTATTTGGGTAAGTGGGGGGAGTGTATCTGTCAGATGTGTTTTTGGGTAAGTGGGGAGGTCAGGTGTGTTTTTGGGTAAGTGGGGGGGAGTGTATCTGTAAGACTAGTTTTTGGGTAAGTGGGGGGAGTGTATCTGTAAGACGTGTTTTTGGGTAAGTGGGGAGGTCAGGTGTGTTTTTGGGTAAGTGGGGGGGAGTGTATCTGTAAGACGTGTTTTTGGGTAAGTGGGGGGAGTGTATCTGTCAGATGTGTTTTTGGGTAAGTGGGGAGGTCAGGTGTGTTTTTGGGTAAGTGGGGGGGAGTGTATCTGTCAGGTGTGTTTTTGGGTAAGTGGGGGGGAGTGTATCTGTAAGACGTGTTTCTGGGTAAGTGGGGGGAGTGTATCTGTCTCGGGTGTTTTTGAGTAAGTGAGGAGGGAGTGTATCTGCGCCCTGCTGACCCTGTCCCGACACTGAGAGCAGTGTTGAGAGGGGGCGGTCCCAGGCTGTGAGACAGGGACGGGCGGGGCCCAATTGAATTGGGCAGAATTGAGTTAGCCTGCCTGAGGCCCATGTGGCCTACCTTGTGGAAAGTCAGAGTGAGGTTGTTTGTTTGCAGAAACACAGGGGGCATTTGATGGGAGTCTCATGGGGGGGAGGGGGGGGGTGCCAAACAACATTCCTTTGTTTGGATGGATGGGTTGTGTGTGTAGGGGGGTGTGTGGAGCATAAAAGAGTTCACAGTCAAATCTGATTCACAGTCAGAATCTGAGCAATGCTGAAATGACAGGACTACTGAGCAACAACTACTTACTCATTTTATATCCACTCAGCCATTTTTACAGACATACAGTTTCATTGTTACATTGACTTCCCCTCCGTTTAACCCGTAGAAATGTCGGTGTTTTGGAACGTTTCTTTCAGAATTCTCAGTCAGTGTTCTAGAACTCCAGTGATTGTTACATCAGCATCAGAATGTTCCGTTAAGAACATTCTAATCAGGTTTTTCGTCTTAAGCCCAGTTCAGCTGCCAGCTGTTCTAAAACTGGCCACCTGCGATTTGACAGGTTAAATCCGCTTCGAGGCAAGTGAGGTTCTGAGATGGGGTACTTCACACTGCTGCAACTCCCCTCTGAAACACCCTAAAATGGTTTAACTGCACCGCAAATCTGAACTGGGCTTTACACCTTAAAGAGTAAGGGGAGTAATAATAGGCGCAGTCTAACAGGACGTCTCTGCCCTGTGCTATTGGGCGGAGCTCTGTGCAGCCTGTGCGCAGACCAGGCAAACAGGGGTGTTTAATCAGGTCTGATTGATCGGTTCTGTGGCTGTGGATCTGGGCTGGCTGTCTCCTCCCTGCCATCTGCACTAAGTCATCTCTACTCCATTTGCCCAATCAGCAAATGCGGACTGTGTCAGCGGTGAATTGATTACCTATAATTAAGCTGTTAGATTGGTCCAAGAGCAATTAAACAACACTTTCACTTTATCAACTGGTAACACAGTCCTGCTTTGAAAGAACTTAAGACTGAGTATGGTATAAAACTTTTTTTTAATTAATATGCTTTTTATTACAAAAAAACCCCAAGGGACCTGAATTGAAACATACTGGTCTACAGGTTAGCACAAATGAAATCAGCATATTCATTGGCACACATGTAAAATATGCTGTTGGGAGTCCATTACTGTCTCTGTAGAATAACACTCACTTATGGAGCAACAGCCCGAAAGTACACAATGAAACTTAGCTATTAAAAATAATGAGAGAAATGAATATATGCGATACTCACCCCTGAGAGGAGGTGGGTCACCCCGTTCCCGTTGAGATGTTCTGGGGGGGAGGGGGCGTGGCGGGAGGAGGGGGACATGCTGAGGTCGATGGCCGGGGGGGTGCGAGGCTCTGGTTTCTCCTGGGGGAGCACAGGTACGCCTGGAGGGAGGGGGGAGGGCGCACAGCTGGGGTCTTTATCTGTGTGAGCATCTCTGCTCAGAGCACTGGTCCCAGGTCATGTGATAGGGGCAGAGACCCAGGGGGCGTTCGAGTCCAGGCTTGAACTAGGCTGGAGATGCTAGTTTGTTGGTAAATTGTGAGTGCCAGACACTCTGGTTTGTAGGTCAACGGAAAGTGCCGGAAACTCTCTCGGTCAGTGGTCTCAGAGGAGGGCCGTGTATGCTGGTTTTTATTCCAGCCTCAGATCTTCACCATGTAGCTACTTACTGAACTCCATACTGGTTCTGTAGGTTTGCAAACAATGTATCTAAAGTGAAATGTGTTTATGTTGTGTATGTTGCTTCTGTTCTGGGCTTTTATGCAGTTAAATGCATATGGCTGAATGAGTCATTGGAATCTATGAAGGCAGCATGAATTGGTTGGAATGAAAACCTGCACTCACACGGCACATGGCCCTCCGTGTTCGAGACCCCCGCACTAGGTCATAAATAAATGGGGAGCATCAGACACTCTAGTGCAGCATCGTCAAATCCGTCCCTTGACTCCAAATCTAGGCCTGGTTTTCTTTTCTCCCAGGCGATGAACTGAACGACCAGCGACTGATTGGGCACACTCTCCTGCAGTTCTCGGCCCTCGAGGACCGCGAGTCGACGATCCCGGCTCTAACGGGAATACCCAGTGAACTATAACTGTAGGCCATCCAGCTGGAATTATGACTGTAGAGTACTGATACCCTTCCTCCCTGGGTGGCAGAATGACCATTTTACCTTCACCTTCATTACAGTATGTTACACCATTACCTTGGTCTGCCATGGTACCATAGGAACCGCACCACTGTGTGACTGGTGGAAATGTCCTACTGGAGCCACCGTAGTTTTCACATACGGCTGCAGTCGAGTCACCGGCTGTGTTCAAAACTGCATACTAGATTTTACACAAAATTCCGGGCAGATTTTTATTTAAATGTAGTCTGCGTAGTATGCTACATATGTGGTTTCGAACACGGCCAGTGTATGACAGCCGTGTTTGTGTGCAGCGTGTGATTGGCGTTGCCGTGGCGACCGTGCTGACCTGTGTGCGCGGAGGCCGGGGAGGCGGGGACGATGACGGCGGTCCCGTCGTCTGCCATGCGCAGCTGCCCGGCGCGTTTGGCGTGCAGCGGGGAGGGCGTCCTGATCACCCGCTCCCGTCCCCCGCCCCGCCCCCGGGGGAGCTTCAGGTCCAGCGGCTCGTCCAGCGACAGCATGGCTGCAGCACAAGGCCCAGGCGCGGGCCCGCCCACCTGCAAGCACAGCCAATCCGTCAGCTCCCTGCTCGCTCAGTCCATCACTCACAGCCAATCCGTCAGCTCCCTGCTCGTTCAGTCCATCACTCACAGCCAATCAGTGAGCTCCCTGCTCACTCAGTCCATCACTCACAGCCAATCAGTGAGCTCCCTGCTCGCTCAGTCCATCACTCACAGCCAATCAGTGAGCTCCCTGCTCACTCAGTCCATCACTCGGCCAATCCATTAGCTCCCTGCTCGCTCAGTCCATCACTCACAGCCAATCAGTGAGCTCCCTGCTCTTAGTCAGTCCATCACTCAGCCAATCAGTGAGCTCCCTGCTCGCTCAGTCCATCACTCACAGACATGGAACATTACTAGGGACAAGTGTGAATATCAGTCACACTGCTAAGCAGAACTTATCATTCACAGCCAATCAGGAAGATACCTGGACAGTTACTCAACCAATTACCCACTCCCTGAAAATGACCCACTCTGCGAAGCAGAGAGAATGTGTTCACAGCCAATCAGAGACTGCCATTTGGTCAAAAGCACGGACTTTATTCATAAACAAACTCCCCAAGTCAGTTGGTCAACCAATCGCAAGCAAGGTGTGCAATATACTGGAATGTATTTATGAATACTGTGTATATTCAATATCATAACAAGGAGTCACAAATACTCATATCTTATGAAGCACATCATCTTCTACTTCAAACTTTAAAAACTATGTTTCATGTTTCAAAGATTGTATTCTTTGTGGCGGTGGACTGACTCTGTAGAAACGTGAGCACAGGCAGAGAAAGGAAAGTGTATTCTCAGCAGGGGGTAGGGTAAAGTCCCCCAGGCCTGGTCCTCCACAGCGTGATTACCCCTGAACAAACACAGACGTTCAGAGGTACAGGACACCTGCAGGACAGCAGCGCCAGAGAAGTACTCTCTGCAGTATGCAGGAAAAGGTCTGGAAGCGGGCACAATACCTGGAGCACTGCGTAGGTGCATGTGCCCTTGAGTCTTTTTCTCTCTCTCACACATATGCTAGCACACTCTCTCTGACACACAAACATATGCTCATGCTCTCTCTCTCTCTCTCTCTCTCTCACACACACACACACACACACACACGCACGCACACACGCTAGCTCTCTCTGACACACAAACATATGCTACCACTCTTTCTCTCTCACACACATGCTAGCTCTCGGTCTCACACACAGACGATGTGTGCAAGCTCTCTCTCTCTCAACACACACACACACACACACAAACACACACAGACGCTAGCTCTCCCTCTCTCACACACACACACACACACGCTAGCTCTCGATATCACACACAGACACACATGCTAGCTCGCTTTCTCTCTCATACACACACACACATGCTAACTCCCAGTCTCACACACAGACACACGCTAGCTCTCTCACACACAGGTCTTATCAGCATGCTTTCTCCCCCTTCCTGACCTTTGCTCACACACTCACACGCTGGAATGTCTACAATCCAAACCAGATGGGTCCCCTCTGTTCCAGCTTCCCCACCCCCTACCCCCCGGGCCATCACCCCCAACTCAGGCCCCAGCAACCTGCTCCCCACCCTGACCCCTGCAGGGCCTTTCTAATACCCCCACCACATGCACTGACTGACTGCTGTAGTACTATATTACCCACGCACCCCCAACTCAATACACCTACCTCTACAATCCTATAGTAACCACACACCCCCAACTCAACACACCTCCCCCTGCAGTCCTATACTAACCACACACCCCAACTCAAAACGCTTACAGTCCTATACTAACCACACCCCCCCAACTCAACACACCTACCCCTGCAGTCCTATAGTAACCACACACCCCCAACTCAACACACCTACCCCTGCAGTCCTATACTAACCACACACCCCCAACTCAACACGCTTACAGTCCTATACTAACCACACCCCCCCAACTCAACACGCTTACAGTCCTATACTAACCACACACCCCCAACTCAACACACCTACCCCTGCAGTCCTATAGTAACCACACACCCCAACTCAACACACCTACAGTCCTATAGTAACCACATACCCCAACTCAACACAGCTACAGTCCTATACTAACCACACACCCCCAACTCAACACAGCTACAGTCCTATACTAACCACACACCCCCAACTCAACACATCTCCCCCTGCAGTCCAATTCTAACCACACACCCCAACTCAACACGCACAGCCCTGAAATCTCATAACTGTCCCCCTCTAATCCTGTGAAGCAGTGAGGCTGGGATGCTGCATTCCCCAACATAAAAGACAGACCCAGAGCCTGAAGAGGCACGCACACACACAAAAGCACACAAGCACTAAAAACACACGCACGCAAACGCTCTCTCTCTCTCCCTCCCTCCCTCTCTCTCTCTCTCTCCCTCCCTCTCTCTGTCTCTCTCTCTCTCCCTCCCTCCCTCTCTCTGTCTCTCTCGTGCTGAAAGGCGCTCTTTGAGAGCAGCTGGCCTGGGTCCACACGAGGAACGCAGTGTCAGGGAGGAGCCCCGGAGAGAGAGAGCGAGAGAGACAGAGGTCACCGAGTTCATCTCTCAGGGGGATGGCCCTGCCACGCCATTAACCTGATGGCACACACACACACACACACACACACACACGCTGCCGCAAAAGCAGCTCCAATAAAACCCACATCTTTTCCTTTTTTTACACCAAGTGTGGCTGGAATTTTTATCTGAGTTACTGCTCCTATTTTTCTGTACAGTTTAGTGAAGTAACACCCCATATACTCATACCGGCTTACCCAAGGCTAATGGCCATACCTCCAGACAATACATAAAGCCAAGCCACAGCTCCATATCTGCATACCAACATACCCAATGTGCAGCTATGTCACCACACCAACCATCAGCTATGTAAAGAACGACAAATCGACCAGGTCTCCGAATAAGAGCGAGCACTGTTACGGCCTAAAATCCCCACAGATTATTACCCAGGGGCAGCGTAACAGCACAGAGACAGTATTTCTGTGTCTCTGTTCAAACACCGTAATTATCTGTACAAGAATTCAGAACAGGTTGGTGCTGACAAACTGTCAGGGGGGTGAGAGGGGGTAGTGAGGATTTCTCAAATAATCTGCCAGCGTGGGAAGAAATGCATTACAGCTGTGTTTTATTGTGTGCATCAAATTACCATCGTTTCATTTTCTGTTTCACGCTCACACGCGCTTCATGCAGATCTCATTTTCCTAATATCACTGATCGGCTTCGGGAAGAAAGAATCTGTGGCCAATGATTTCCGAACACGTCCGATTACCAAACTCATACATCACCACCTACACCTACACCTACACCTACACAAAGGTACTAACGCCACAACATTACTGACAACATTCACATCACATGAGTCCGTTAAGCCCAACTAGGTAGCTGGATGAACAGTTTTGAACAGCATGATTGTTCCACCATGAATGTTTAGTTGGCCTAGCCTCCGGGCTGGCTGCTGGCATACATGCCCTACCCAGTCATTAAGAGCCACAGCCATCTGTGGGTCACACAATTCAGGTTTGAAATGTTGTTGTTTTTTAAAGATATTCTAATTGTGCAGTATTTCCATTGGGTGCCAATAGCTGCAGACAACCCACCTGGTTTGCATGACTGCTACTGCCGGTACCCCCCTCCCACCCCACTGGCTCTGGCGACTGGTTTCCCCCGGTTCGTTCTTGTCAAGGACCACTGAAACCACGGATTCAGCCCTACCCAGCCTAAACACCAATAAACCAAACCTGTGAATTGTTTTGAAATAAAGGTTTTATTTACATGGTCACAAAAGGAAAAAAAGTGAAGTCACCTTAAAGAAATGTCCATATTGTTTCCCTTGACTGCACACACAGTATGTCGGCCATAGCACGGCGTGTGTGAAACATTATAATGTAATGACTATGCACAGTTCAAAGATAAAGCTGATAAAAACATCAATGGCTAACAAATTACTGTTTTTAGCCACGAAGGGCCAAGTCCGTGTCAAATTCTTTTGTTCAACAGACCATAAACATCTGAGGAACAACGGGACAGTAGGTACACAGTGACTACAGTAGCCTATACGCTAAGCATTATGTTATGTCATACAGTGAAAATCATAATTAGCATAGTTCGTTTTCCCGTGGATCGCCCATGTAGCTACTACACTGGCTGGCCACAGAGCCATCTGCCATCTGCAAGGTCACTGCACCTTCAATCATGGCTACATTTTTCGCAAACAGGCAACACAGGCTAACGTTTACCATAATCCACATTCCAACTATTTGATCAGTCAGCAAATTGGTATGCATCTGAAATTAGTATACACTTCCTATGAAAATTCCAAATAGAAAACTGATCTCATCTGAATATCAAATAAAATACAACGCATACAAAGTGTAGCCAATCTCCAATGGTAGCTAGCTAGCTTTGAAGCGCATTTACACCAATGTTGCCGAGAAACGCAAAAAATAAGAGGAGAAAAAGGAAAGAGAGCCTGAAAATAATATAACGACCCTTTTGAAGCTCATAGCCCATAGTATAAAATAACAAGACGGCAATGGGATGTTGAACTTGGAAAACAAACGATTATAACCACCAGCGCTGCAGACACGAGGTAAACACATTCTGTTGATTAACTATTTGAACACTAAAAGAGTGCATTATGTAGGCAATATATTTACGTGAAATAATGAGGAAATATGCTAGAGGAATATACAGGGTTTTACATTCATGGTTGCTAAATTGCACCCTCAATGCACGTTTGTATGGTGTTTTGTTAAGTCGTGCTGTCTCCGTTTTGGCAACCACTTTTCTGTGAAATCCTCGTCTTAAAAGTATTTTTACATCCTCTAAAGTCTAAACAGAGCGTCTTTGCTGCAAACCAGCTGCCCTCTTTAATAAACAAACCGCGTTAATTTCGTTTTTCAGATTCAACCGCTGTCCTCCGAAATTAGCACTCGTCATGTTAGTTATTTTCTAGCAAAATCTGGTGATTGGGTCCCAGCTGCATAACAAAATAACTGTTGGGCCTTGGCCTGAATTAAACAGGAAAAATGGTTTTAGAAGTGGTTTGGATGTGTAAATGGACATTACGTAAACTAAGTAGCGTGTAAAGATGTTCACGTCCATGTTCACTCCCTCAGTGACTGATAATCTCTGTGCTCTGCCAGACGGTGCCACCCATTGGCCAACCAGCCCACGTCCTCACCCAGCTGCAATTACACACTGACATTTATGGACTGAGTTTTTACCGTTAATTAACTGACTGCTCACGGTTTTTGCTATTTCTAGCTAGGGAGTTTTCCCTTGCTTGGAGCGGGCTCAGGTTCATACCCGGTTCTCTGTAACACTGCTTTGTGACGGTGCCGTTTGTAAGAGGCGGCATTCAAATAAAATTCAATTTATTTCATTGAGGTCAGTGGCCATCAATTGAACTCCAAACACATCCCTGCCTACCCATTACCATGGTTATGGAAGCTCCATGCATGTGCTGTTCGCCATGGTTACAGTAGCTGTGTATATATGTACCATTCGCCTTGGTTTTCATTACAGTGGCTGTTTGTTACTATGGAGATACAACGGTGGTAGCATGGTGGATGAACCACATGTTGCTTCTCAAATTTCCCGAATTATGAAAAATGTTCTGTAGCAGTGCTACAGAATACATACAGGACATTCTAAAGGTTTGGCTTGAGGAAACTCACTCGCAGCTGTGGGGCACGCTAGCTCACCGCTCCAGAAACTGTTAAGTGTGAAGTCAGGTCAGGGACACTAGTCATTATTGATTTCACCATTGATCAGCACGCGCAATTCGATAGTGCAGATTCAGTAAGCCCAGCAGCATCTCAGCTCCATCCTCAACATTGAAACGTCTCTCCCCACCATAATTATTTTAGTGTCCGGGCTATTCTCGCTGCCAACCGTGGTATGCTACTTGGAAAGTTGATTCACTCTTCAAGGGTTCAAGTTTTATCTATGTGATCACTCTAGGACTTGGTTTCCTCTAGGGTCTTCCAACACTTGTCCCTGGTTGTGATTTGCACTTTATTGTACGTCACCCTGGATAAGAGCATCTGCTAAATGACTAACGTAATGTAAATATGCTGGAATATCTTACGGATATGTCGGGAACATGACCGAGGTCAGTACTGCGGGTGTTGAAAGTGGTCACCGTGGGCTGGTTAATTGTGCAGTGGACAGCGGGTGAATTGAAAGACCGGCGGGGAACATCAGCATGACCTCGGAGCTGACGTGCCTCCTCACGCTGTCCGGCTGCAGGGCGCCGGGGGGGGTTTATTGTTATTTGTTTACTATCAGAGTTTCAGCCACAGTGATACACACTGCTCAAGGCTGTGCCTCGCTTTTGAGAAATGAACCCGTAACCCTTCAGGCCCACATCCTTAACCACTGCAGTACAGATATGCATGCATACATACACACACAAAGCCACATGCAGTCAAAGCTTCAGCCCATATTCTCCCAACACCACATTGGCGCACACAATCCTAGCACACCCTCTCAAACAACAGCACACACACACACACTTCAGAAAGCCAAAACCACTCACACATACACACACACACACACACTCACACACACAGCCACTTGCAGTCAAATCTGTAGCCCATATTCCCCCAGCCCCACCCTGCCACAGACAATCGTAGCACAACCTCTTAAACAGCACACACATACACACACACACTCACACTCTCACACACAAAGCCATAACTAACCTACAGGCGCCTCCAGCCTCACACACACACACACACACACACTCACACACAAAGCCATAACTAACCACACAGGCACCTCCAGCCACACACGCACTCACACTCTCACACACAAAGCCATAACTAACCATACAGGCGCCTCCAGCCTCACACACACACACACACACATAAAGCCATAACTAAGCATTCCCGCGCACACAGACGCCTCCAGCCCCACACACACACATACACACACACACACAGATAAGCCTGGTGGCCGGTCGCTGCAGTAACAGGGTGATTGGGGGAGCCTCTTAATCTGCAGCAGTGTGCTCTGGGAAGGGCGTCCCGGGCCAGCCAGGTCACGGCGTCACTTCACAGGGGTAATATGTGTTTAACCGCGTGGGGGGTAGCCGATAAGTATGCTCCTGTAGGAATTTAGCTAATGATTGTCCTCCGCCGTGTCGAAACCCGCTGCCTGAAGCGCTGTCTGCTCTCCCGCTGCCTCCTTTGAAAGGATATGCTAGTAACCAATTAAGTTAGCACTAGCCTGTTCTCTCCTGTTAGCTCCTGTTGGCCGCTAACTAACTCCTGCGGCCCCCGTGGATGGCTGTCGTGCTGCCCCCCCTTTATTTGAATCAGCTCACCCCCTCACTTTACCTCCTCCCTCTCCAGGGTGCTCACTCTGTCTGTCTGTCTCTCTCTCTCTCTCTCACTCTGTCTGTCTGTCTCTCGCTCTGTCTGTCTGTCTGTCTCTCTGTCTGTCTGTCTCGCTCTGTCTCACTTCCCTCTCACTCATTATCTCTCACTCTGTTTTTCTTTCCCTCTCACTCTCTCCCCCCTCTCTTTCTCTCTCTCTCTCTCTCCCTCCCCCTCCCCCCGTTCCCAGGATGACTCAGCTGTGGTACAGCCCTGCCTGTTGGACACTGTGCTGGAATGTTACACTGCTCTGAAGAGAACGGGGGTGGGGGTGAGGGGGCACAGAGGGGAGGAGCAGAAGGGGGGAGAAAAGGGGTGTTGGGACAACTAACCGGCAAGCTAGCTTGTTGGGACCAACGCACGCACACTGGTGATGGAAAACCCAGATGCTATGTGGTTTCTGTCTGCCATTTAGGCCTATGCAGTTCACAGTGATCATGTTTACACACCCTCGGTCTGGTTATAATTCATTTGTTTGGCGAGAGAAAACAAAATATCTTGTTTTTGTTGTTGAAATAATTCCCCCCTCAAATTTTAAACCCTTACATCTTTTTTCCATGGGCGTCACTGCAGAGAGACTGCAGCTCAGCTGGGGGACTGCAGAGAGACTGCGCAGCTAAGCTGGGGGACTGCAGAGAGACTGCGCAGCTCAGCTGGGGGACTGCAGAGACACTGCGCAGCCCAGCTGGGGGACTGCAGAGAGACTGCAGCTCAGCTGGGGGACTGCAGAGAGACTGCGCAGCTCAGCTGGGGGACTGCAGAGAGACTGCGCAGCTCAGCTGGGGGTCTGCAGAGAGACTGCGCAGCTCAGCTGGGGGACTGCAGAGAGACTGCGCAGCTCAGCTGGGGGTCTGCAGAGAGACTGCGCAGCTCAGCTGGGGGACTGCAGAGAGACTGCGCAGCTCAGCTGGGGGTCTGCAGAGAGACTGCGCAGCTCAGCTGGGGGTCTGCAGAGAGACTGCGCAGCTCAGCTGGGGGACTGCAGAGAGACTGCGCAGCTCAGCTGGGGGACTGCAGAGAGACTGCGCAGCTAAGCTGGGGGACTGCAGAGAGACTGCGCAGCTCAGCTGGGGGTCTGCAGAGTGACTGCGCAGCTCAGCTGGGGGTCTGCAGAGAGACTGCGCAGCTAAGCTGGGGGACTGCAGAGTGACTGCGCAGCTAAGCTGGGGGACTGCACAATAAAGCGTGGGAAAAAGCGCTGACTGGACCGGTTGCATGCCTGTGTTCTCCTGAACAGACAAGCAAAACCACAGCGATGTGGTAAGAAACACCATCAGGTATTCCAATGAAGGACAGAAGTCATATAAATTCTTTTTTTTTTTAAGGTTGGGACTTGCATAACATAACTGGAATGACCTGCTACTGAAAGCTCTCCCCAGTGACATGACCAAGCCTGACAGGTGTGTCTCCTTACCGTCATACTACTTATTCCAGCACACCTCCTGGCTGAGGACGAATATGGGTATATACCACTTGTTTTTTAATAATCCCCCCTCTTTTCTCCCAAATTTTTGAAGCCACTTTCACTTTCATCATCGGCTCTCTGCCACCGTAGTGCAGTCAGGGTTGTGACAGACATGAGTCTGAGGAAGACAGCTCAATAGACTGGCCAATCAGAGTCTTCCTGGCTGACTTAATCCCTCCCTTCTCTAGGTGATGCTCCTCCCAACTAACTGTGTGTGTCGTACCCCGTTTCCATTACACATTACATTATAGTCATTTAGCAGATGCTTTTATCCAGAGCGCCGTACAATAAAGTGCAAATCATAACCAGGGACAAGTGCACTGAAAACCCTCGTAGATGAGTGCAAGAGTGATCGCAAAGATAAAAACTTGAACCCATGTACAATTATCAGATAAACTGACCAAGTCGCAATACCACAGTTTTGGCAACTAAAACACCACGCAGCAAATGAGGGGTTTGTGCGCAGGTATAGAGCCAGTTAATTTAGCGAACTGCGAAACGTAGAGTTGCTGCCCGCATTCGTTGTTCCCGTTTGCCCAAGCCTGCTTAACATTGAAGCAAAATGTTCTAGGTGACGGGCCTAGCTAGCCGCTTTTCTGTGCCACACTCTGGCTTCATGCCTTGCCGCGAAGGAGCGGGTTTTTTCTTCTACGCGACTGCCGTAGGCGTTCATTATTAAGCAGAACGCTTACAGTTTGTGAATAAAACATCGGTGCGCTTAGCTAAGCTTAGCACATCTGGAAAGAGATGGCCACTTTCCTCAACAGAGCCCGCTTGGTGAATCTAACCTTTCATCGGCGAATTACGAAAAGAGTATGGAGCTCAGCTGGAGCTGTGCCGAAGTGTACAACACCACCAAGTCTGCTTGTCAGACACAGCCCTTTGCTTTTTCTTTCCCCCAGAGTAGCTCATCTTGTATTTATTTATATGTGTATTTACATATTTTTAAATGTATAATGTTGTGTGTTTAGCTGCAGCAGACTGCATAAACTCCCTGGAGCGGGGAGCGCAGTAATGAGTACAGGACTTCAGGGAAGTGTTCCCTGTCAGAGCAGCTGGCCGGCCACACGATTCCCATTGTGTTGGAGCTCCACACGTTCCTCCCGCGCACTCTGCTCCCATAACAATGCTAATGCTCCAAATGAATCGCAGACCAGACTGAAAAATGCCCGTATAAAAATGTAAAAAACAGTCTGGATACACGCTGGTACACTGTGGTCGTGTAAAAGCAGGATTCTGCGTTTTTTATGCAGAAAAAAGGCAAAAATGCAAGAACAAAATACACTGTGTACTATTAGCGCAAATATTCTGAGGTCTTTTTTTTACAGATTACAAGGGGCGATGACCCAGACTTGAACCACAACTAAATAATGACTTGTGCTCCTTTGAGCCAATGTTCTTTCGGTGTAAGACATTTGTGTTGTTTATTGATCATAATATTTACGCATCCATTCGTAGCATTGCACGATTTAAAAAGAAATTGAATTTAAAAATTAGATGTTGAGCAAGCTAGCTTGAGAGTTAAATGAGTACACTATGTTACAATGCTTCTGTGTTTTAAAAAATTGATTAAACTTGTCGTTTTTTTTTTTATCCCACTACTTCTGCTCTTTCGTCCAACTTCTGTTAAATGTCAAAATAAAACATTCGTGTCCTTACTGCAAGTTGAAATATTATGGCAGAAACTAAATATTTTATCAGAAGCAAGTGAATTGGTGTAATATAACACAGACTCAGAAATGTCCTGTGTTCCATTGGCTAGCGCAAGCGCCGGCACTGAAACGGTCCAATCGCACGCTCCCTCAGGGTGGGGTCAGGGCTGGTCTGTGGCACACTGACTGCAGGCCACAGAGCTGAGTTTGGGCTGGATGTGAGAGCAGTACTTCTCCTCAGGCAGCAAGGCTGGAGCTCCGCCATGCTGGGCCCTGCACCACTCTCACCCGATTGGCTCTCACCCGCAGGCTGGGAGCCAATCAGGGTAAAATTCAGCTGTGAGGGTCACAAACTCAGGCCACCCCGCCTTCCGAGGGCGAACGCAAATGATCAGACCCCCCCCCCTTACCCACAAACCTCCCTGATATTCCCACCTGCATCATTAGTCAGGACTTTTTCTCCTCTCTCTCTCATACACACACCTCTCCCAATCTCACCACCTCTCTCTTTCTCTCTCTCTCACACACACCTCTCCCAATCTCGCCACCTCCCTCTCTCTCCTGCCCTCCCTCTCTTTCTCTTTCTCCCTCCCTCCTTCTTTCTCTCTCTCGTTCCCTAGTGAGCTCTGTAGACTAGCTGGGTAATATTCACTCATTAAGGATTGTTAGTAGTTGAGAGTGGTGAACTCCAGGGAGGGGGCTGATCCGCAGCGGGGGGCCTGAGGGGGCAGAGGGGATATTTGGGGCGCGTCCCAACGACACCAGCAGCAGCGGCGGCTTTTTCTCTTCCCCTCTCGGTTTCGGGAGACCCGGCCCAGCAGCGCCTCCGGATGTTCTGCCGAGGGCCAGGCCGGGCGGGGCGCCGCGCGGGGTGACCGGTGGCGTGCGAATGCGAAGTTTCCGAGGGGGCGGTGGGGGGGGGGGGTTAGGGGGGCGAGCCTGCCCCATGCAGACTTCCTCTCCTCACCGTGGGGTCAGGTTGGCTTTGAAAGCCGGCTTTGTCTCCCACCTCCAGCAGAGTA
Source organism: Conger conger (assembly GCF_963514075.1). Taxonomy (NCBI): domain Eukaryota; kingdom Metazoa; phylum Chordata; class Actinopteri; order Anguilliformes; family Congridae; genus Conger; species Conger conger. The sequence continues at coordinate 15,444,307 of NC_083775.1, read as the reverse complement.
AACACAGGCCGGGGGGCTGGGTGAATGGGAGATCTGTACCTCCGCTGTGACTCCCAGGGATGAGGTGAAATGCTGCAGGAGAGGGGGGGGTGGGGGGGTGGGTAGGGCTGGCAGGAGCATTAGCTGGTCTGTCTGCCTGCCAGAGGGGTGGGGACGGCCACTCTGACATCACAACGTAGATGCCGTGTTGAACACACTGTGTTGAACACGGTAAAATCCTGAATGTAACCTGTCCCTAACCTTCAAGTGAAAACGGGAAGAAAGGGCGAGAGGGAACGTGGGTGAACAAAGAGGCGTGCACGTACTGGCTCTTTAATTCCGTCTTCTAGAACTCCACTGATTTCCATTGCCGGCAGTGATTGCTGCATCAGCATTAGAATGCTCGGTTAAGAACACTCTAATCTCATGTGTGACCTCACACCTTGCGGGGTTAAACGCTCCCAGCTGTAAGGCCAGGCTGAGCCTCACATGGATGAGCTGAGTGCACGTGGATGTGTCTGTGTTCACAGCCGTGCGCTCCTGCTGCACTGTGTAACCAAACACCAGCCCTGGGGAGAGGAGCCATGAGTTACCACCGGTCCCCACTTTACACTGCTACCCCCTCAGAGGTCCCCTACGTTACCCCTCAGACTTCCCCACCACATGCACACGCACACACTCACTGAGACACACACACACTCACTGAGACAAATGCATTCTCACTCACTCACTCACTCACTGAGACACACACACACACACACTCACTCACTCACTGAGACAAATGCATTCTCTCTCACTCACTCACTGACACACACACACATCTCTCTCGTACTCTCTCTCTCTCTCTCTCACACACACACACACACAGTGAGGGGGGTCCTGCTCAGTCAGGCGAGGGGGGGGGGGGGGGTCTCCTGTGTCAGACTCTTGGCAGGGACACCGGGAGAGAGATTTATCCCCCAAGCGGGAGCGAGTTCAAATTCCTCAGTCTGCATTCCTCTTGTCCCCAACTCCTCAGCCCTGCTGTGGGGCGGGGGCGGGGGCCCCCCAGGTCCTCCACTCTTTAACTCTGGAAGTCTCCCAAATCCGCCTGCTTCTCTGCCACGGGTTCAGGAGCCGGAGCTCAGGCCCAGGAGCTCAGAACACGGCGTCCAAAAAACCGGGCGCCCAAAAAAACCCGGAGCTCCACCCTGGACCACTGGGCCCAGACCCATGCCCACTCCATTTCACTCCGCCCCTCTCATATTGAGCCTGTCAATCATCCCCAGTGGGCCAGTTCCAACGTCTCTCTCTCTCTCCCCACTGCCCAGGGAGTTGAGAGACCTAGTTAAAAAAAAAAAGAAACCTGCTGGATAACTCCAGGGCTGTGGCTGGCGAGCCCTTCCCCTCCCCATGCTACATGCTGGCCCGGTAGTATTTATCGCAGTGTTGCCTAACTAACACTGGGAATAAGTGAAACTGTACACCACAGGCACGGAATGGCTGCCGAGTGGGCTTTTGATCAGTCACACCTGAGACACGTAATGGCCGCAGAGAAGCTGGCCCAGGTTTTTATGGCTCAGGTGAGCCAGGTGGGAGGCAGGAGGGGCGTGACCTCTGACCCATGACCCTGTCTATTTAAGAGGGATTATCCTGATTTAGCACACCTGCCTGAAAAAAGAGAGCCTCTGGCTCTGGCTCAAACACACGCACGGACACACACACACACACACACGCACACGCACACACGCACAAGCGCACACACACACGGCTGGCGTGCCGTCCTCTGTACCCCCCTGCCCACCGCAGGGTGACTGGACCTGAGGAATTTCCGGTGAGTTTGCCACATGTTTGCCGTCCTCAACCATACCCCCCCCCAGGACAGAAAACCCAGTCTGGCGCACGCTGGACCAGGGGAGACTGGGGAAATGCTTTTCGGGAGACTGGACCCCATTTCACGCCGGGCGTGTCTTCCTTCAGAAACCCGTCCAGGGTGACCTTCCCCGCCAGGCGCCGCCGGGCTGGATGACGCGTATGATGAGGTCATTAAAACACGCCTGTGATCTGCACCCCCCACTCTCTTTCTCTCACTCTCTCTCCCCCCCAGGCTGTCTCTCTCTCTCTCTCTCAGCACGCCTGTGATTCTGCACCCCCCACTCTCTTTCTCTCACTCTCTCTCCCCCCCAGGCTCTGTCTCTCTCTCTCCCTCAGCACGCCTGTGATTCTGCACCCTTCTCTCTCTCTCACTCTCTCTCTCTCTCTCTCTCTCTCTCCCAGTCTATCTCTCCCCCTCTCTCTCTCTCTCACTCTCTCTCTCCCCCAGTCTCTGTCTCTCTCTTTCTCACGCCTGTGATTCTGCAGCCTCTTCTCTCTCTCTCTCTCTCTCTCTCTCTCCCAGTGTCTGTCTCTCCCCCTCTCTCTCTCTCTCTCACACTCTCTTTCTCTCCCCCAGTCTCTGTCTCTCTCTCTTTCTCACGCCTGTGATTCTGCACCCTCTTCTCTCTCTCTCTCTTGGGTTTTATCCAGTTATAATAACACACAAAAGCGCACACTTTCCAACACTTTCTTTCTTCTTAAAAATAAATAAATAAAAGCAACAGAAGCTTATTAGTTGGAGGCTTATTAGTCTAAGCCAGCTTCTCCCCCCATTATGAGCCACTGACTTCTCACACAGCAAGAAAAAAACCCACTGGTATGTATTCAGCCCATTCTCTCTCTCTCTCTCTCTCTCTCTCTCTTTCTCTCCTTCTTTGACCTCCCTTCAGGCAGAGCCCCTGATTAACCCCCCCTCCCACCACCGTCTCCCAACGCCACCCGCCCCTGCCTGATTAACCCCCCCCGACACATACACACCCAAACCTCAGGGTCTGCGAACCCCCTACAGCCTACCACACACAGACACACACTCTCACGCACACGCTCTCTCTCTCACACACACACACACACACACACTCTCTCTCTCTCTCTCTCACACACACACACACACACACAAACACGTCCTCCTGCACATATGCACTCTCCACACACTCTTTGTCTCACACACTCACACACACTCTCCCTCTCTCTCTCACACACACTTTGTCTCACTCACACACATACACTCTCTCCCTTTCTCTCTCACACACACTTTGTCTCACTCACACACGTATATGCACACACGTACATACAATTACCCCCCCCCCCCCCCCCCCAAAACCTCTATGCTCCTCAGACAGGAAACCTCAGTTTCCAGTCCTCCACCAATGGGCCTCTCTCTCTCTCTCTCACTCTGTGGTTTTTTCTTCCTGGCCTCCACTGTGTCACCACACCTCCCCTACTGCATTTCCCTCCCTCCCTCCTCCCCTCTAATTCTCTCTTTTCGTTTCACACTCTCCCTCACACCCTCTCCCTCCTCCAGCCTCTTACCCACTCCTTTTTTCGTTTTTATGAGTCCGTATTCTCGCCTCTCTCTCTCTCTCTCTCCTTCACTCTGTGCATCTCTCCTTCAAATTACTTCACTGCAGAAAATGTTCAGAACCGTATAATGTGTTGCATAACACAACAGAAAAGCGAGAAAAAACAGGGGAAAAGAATACCTAATTCTCCAGCCTAGAGCGAGAGGTGGTAATGGAGAAAGGGAGAGAGCCGGTAATGGAGGAGGAGGAGGGAGAGAGAATCAGTGGAGTGCTGCAGCTTTGACAAATGCAATGCAGGACAGAGCTGACCCAGAACACCTGTTGGTAGTGAGAGGGCCTCTGAAAAAGAGCAGGGGGGGGGGGGAGGGCTGTGTACCAAGCTGCTGGTGGCCAGCCAATCAGGGGCAGAAGCAGAACAGGGAGGAGAGCTGAGAGGGAGAGAAGGAGCACACTTCATGTACTAACAACGGTTAAAAAAAAAACCTACGGTGTGGCCGATGAGGGAGCGGTGCAGCACAGGGCACTGAGGTAACGTGATTCGCCGGCTCTCGGCCCGGACTCCGAGGCTCCTGACGGTGACAGATTAACCGCGGCGCGGACACGGACGTGTCACCCGAGCTGACTCCCTCCCTCCCCCGGGCGGTACAGAGGCACCGACGCTTCCGCGCTTTCTGCCCCCCTCTCGCGGCGCGCGGAGCCAGACCCAGATTACGACACAGCGTGACCCGGCTTAACCCTCCCCCCCCCCGGGGAGAGGGGGGGGCGGGGCTCAGACCCGTGACCTCATCGGATCATGTGACACACAGATGTGTGTCCCTGGGGCCTTCTGCGTCGATATCGCTTTCGTTCATCAAGGTCGCGGTCGCTTATTATTCGCACAGACGTTCACTCCCGACATCAAAGATTTTAATTTTTAACCGGACCCATTGTGCAGTGAATGAGCTGGGTAAGAATAGCTACCTGGAGCTGGAACAGGTGCGTCTGCCTGTAGCTTCCTGGAGCAGCATGGGTGCTGGGGTAGGAGACAAGTGGAGGAATGGGGGGGGGGGGGGTTTCTGAGTTTTGGGACGCACTCAGTGTGTGTGTGTGGGGGCAGTCTAGGCCCAGGTCACACCCCTGTGTTTATTTGGCAGGGTAAACTGTCCTGCTGGGGTACTGCACATGTACACAGCTGGGCTTTACTGGGGTGGGGGGAAATCTGGGTGCCAGACCCTGGGTTCAGGCTCAGATACGGCTTTGCCCTGCCGCAGAATTCTACCTCACCTTAGTGCCACATGAGGCAACCGCTATCACCTGACGCGCTGCGGTGTTTGTATTTCATGCGTTTTATCATTTCTGTTTTGTGTTTCCCACGAGTGTTTGGAAAGTCCACCTAGGGACGAGCGTTGGAAATTGGATTTGTTTTCACACTGATCTCCATTTCAGTGCATTTGTCCCTATCAAATAAACATTAAATAAATATAGACACACACGGTTACTCCAACAATCGGACCTCAGATGAACGGGAGAGGTTAGAGGGATGGAATTAAGGAGGGAGAGATAGGGAGGGAATGTGAGAAGGGGGATGGAGTGAGAAAAAAGGAATGGAGGAATATGGGGGAGGGAGGGAGAGTAAGGAGGGGGTTGGGGGTTTGGCATTTTGGGACTGCAGATAGGAGCCTTCTTCAGAGCAGAAAGAGCTTAATTGCAGCTTCATAGCTGAGTGCTGACTAATAATGTGCTGTTTATGTGCGGGACGATGCATGCTCCTCTGTATGAGTGTGTGTGTGTGTGTGTGTGTGTGTGTGTGTGTGTGTGTGCCTGTTGTGTGAGTGTATGTGTGTGTATGCTTGCCTATGAGTTTGTGTGTAGGTGTGTGTGTATGAGTCACGTTTGTGTGTGTCTGCATACATATTTGTGTGTGAGTGTATGTGTGTGTATGCCTGCGTGTATGTGTATGAGTGCACATGTGAGTGTGTGCGAGCCTGTTTGTGTGTGTGTGTGTGTGTCTGTATACATATTTGTGTGTGCGTATGAGTGCATATGTGTGCAGGCGGGTGTGTGTGTGTATGCAGGCGGAGGTGGGTGTGTGTGTGTGTGTCTGTATACATATTTGTGTGTGCGTATGAGTGCACATGTGTGCAGGCGGGTGTGTGTGTGTATGCAGGCGGAGGTGGGTGTGTGTGTGTGTGTCTGTATACATATTTGTGTGTGCGTATGAGTGCAGATGTGTGCGTGTGTGTGTGTGTATGCAGGCGGAGGTGGGTGTGTGTGTGTGTGCAGGCGGGTGTGTGTGTGTATGCAGGCGGAGGTGAGTGTGTGTGTGTGTGCAGGCGGGTGTGTGTGTGTATGCAGGCGGAGGTGGGTGTGTGTGTGCGTGTGTGTGCGTGTGTGTGTGTATGAGACAGCTGTTAAACTCTGTGCCCTCACCCCTCGCTGTGTGCGTATGTGTGCTGAAGAGTTTATGACCCCAGAGCTCTGCTGGGATCCTCTCTCAGTCTGATAACATCTCTCTGTTCCCACTGTACTGCTGGTCCCCTCCACAGCCCCCTCCACCAGCAGCAGCCAGCCAGACACGTTACAGCCCTAACACACGCTACAGTGCTAACACACACTACAGCCCTAACACACGTTACAGCCCTAACACACGTTACAGCCCTAACACACGCTACAGCCCTAACACACGCTACAGCCCTAACACACGCTACATCCCTAACACACACTACAGCCCTAACACACGCTACAGCCCTAACACACGCTACAGTGCTAACACACGCTACAGCACTAACACGCTACAGCTCTAACACACGCTACAGCACTAACACACGTTACAGCCCTAACACACGCTACAGCCCTAACACATGCTACAGCGCTAAGACACGCTACAGCCCTAACACACGCTACAGTGCTAACACACACTACAGTGCTAACGCGCTACAGTACTGATGCACGCTACAGTGCTAACACCCGCTACAGCGCTGACACACGCTACAGCACTAACACGCTACAGCTCTAACACACGCTACAGCACTAACACGCTACGGCTCTAACACACGCTACAGCGTTAACACACGCTACAGCACTAACACACGCTACAGCCCTAACACACGCTACAGCCCTAACACACGTTACAGCCCTAACACACGCTACAGCCCTAACACATGCTACAGCGCTAAGACACGCTACAGCCCTAACACACGCTACAGTGCTAACACACACTACAGTGCTAACGCGCTACAGTACTGATGCACGCTACAGTGCTAACACCCGCTACAGCGCTGACACACGCTACAGCACTAACACGCTACAGCTCTAACACACGCTACAGCACTAACACGCTACGGCTCTAACACACGCTACAGCCCTAACACACGCTGCAGTGCTAACACACGCTACAGCGTTAACACACGCTACAGCACTAACACACGCTACAGCCCTAACACACCCTACATCCCTAACACACACTACAGCCCTAACACACGCTACAGCCCTAACACACGCTACAGTGCTAACACACGCTACAGCACTAACACGCTACAGCTCTAACACACGCTACAGCACTAACACGTGTTACAGCACTAACGCACACTGCAGCGCTAATGCACACTTCGGCCCTAACACACGCTACAGTGCTAACACACACTACAGCCGTAACAAGTGTTACAGCACTAACACACACTACAGCGCTAACACACACTACAGCCGTAACACATGTTACAGCACTAACACACACTGCAGTGCTAACGCACACTGCAGTGCTAACGCGCGCTACAGTGCTAATGCGCTACAGTACTGACGCACGCTACAGCGCTAACGCACGCTACGGAGCTTACACAACTAACACAGGGAATACATTTTACCCATTTAAAGAAAATGTGTTTGAAAAAGAACAGTTCAATGTCATAATTTCTGCATATTGTCCTATTGTGCGTTTTTAAGATGGCTGTGTGGATAACCACAATAACTGGTAGTTTTTTTAAATGACATTTCTTGCACTGTGATATACAGTTCTCCATGATGTCTGAAACGGAGGTAGCAGTGGAGTGAACGCTGTCTCCCAGCTTCTTTCATGTGTTGAGTTTAACCGACGCCCTGTCAAACCTCGTCATGCGCCCTGCCCCACCCCACCCCGCGTCTTCTCCCACAAAAACTCAAACCAGCGCAACAGCCTCCCCGACCCTTTCCCTCTCGTTCACAGCTCTCCGTCTCTTCCTCCCTCCCTCTTTCCTTGGCCTCCTTCCACCCCCACTGCTCTGTCTCTCTCTCTCCCTCTCTCTGGTTTCCTCTCAATCCCCCTCCCCCCCCCCTCCCCCACAGGCAGTGATGCAATCCTCAGACTCCAGCCTGCAATCACAGCCTGCAGAGAGCTGCCAGCCCAGGGGCTGGGTCTGCTGGAGAGAGGGAGGGAGCGGGGGACAGGAGAGAGAGAGAGGGAGAGAGGGAGAAGAAGGAAAGAGAGAGGGAGAGGGAGGGGCGGGTGTCGCTGGGAGAGGGGGAGAGAGAGACAGAGAGAGAGAGAGAGAGAAGAAGGAAAGAGAGAGGGAGAGGGAGGGGCGGGTGTCGCTGGGAGAGGGGGAGAGAGAGAGACCGAGAGAGGGAGAGGGAGAGAGAGAGGGAGGGGCGGCTGTCGCTGGGAGAGGGGGAGAGAGGTTGAAAGGGGGAGAGAGAGGGAGAAGAAGGAAAGAGAGAGGGAGAGGGAGGGGCGGGTGTCGCTGGGAGAGGGGGAGGGAGAGAGAGAGGGAGGGGCAGCTGTCGCTGGGAGAGGGAGAGAGGGAGAGAGGGAGAGGGAGAGAGAGAGGGAGGGGCGGCTGTCACTGGGAGAGGGGGGAGAGAGGTTGAAAGGGGGAGAGAGAGGGAGAAGGAGAGGGAGAGAGACAGATGTAGGGGCGGTTGTTGCTGGGACAGCGGGTAGAGGACTGGGAGAGGCGTGGAGCACTGGGACGGCTCTTACAGAAAGTCCCGTTACAGCCTCCTACGCGCGCTCTTTTCCAGCACTGTTGTGCGTTTCCTCTTTGAGGGGGGGGGGGGGGGGGGGACGTGGAAGAATTGAGCTGGCGGGTTTTCAGTGGCCCCCCACGCTCCACACTCGCTCCAGCGTGAATCAGGTCGGACGTGAGTCAGGCCCGGCCGGTTGAAGGCGGCCAACGGGCGACGCGTCAAAACTGCGCTCAGCCCACTGCCCACCTGCCGCACCGAGCCCATCTGCACCAGGAAATGACTCCCTGCTGCTTCCAGCCATCGGCCGTAAGCGTTCGCCCTCCATTTTAAGTGACTATTTCTTGTCCTTTTCGCTCTGTACTCCAGCAAACAAGCCGCGCCAGTAAAGCAGACCTGCTGAAAAATCTGAAAAAAATGTGCTGTTGGTATATTAAGACGCAAGGACGCACAAGTGAGCTCAGCAATGGCAAAGGACCTGGTAGACCACAGAAGACCAGTGTAGTGGATGACAGAAGAATCTTAAGGATAGCGGCCGTTTGTAACCGTTCAGCAGATCAAGAACGCTCTCTAGGATGTAGGCGTAGATGTGTCAAAGACATCAAAGACATATCAAGAGAAGGCGACACCAGCGTAACCACAGAGGGTTCATCACAATATGGGCGGCCTGTAGCGTAGTGCCTGTAGCGTAGTGGTTAAGGTAAATGACTGGGACACGCAAGGTCGGTTGTTCTAATCCCGGTGTAGCCACGATAAGATCCGCACAGCCTTTGGGCCCTTGAGCGAGGCCCTTAACCCTGCATTGCTCCAGGGGAGGATTGTCTCCTGCTTAGTCTAATCAACTGTACGTCGCTCTGGATAAGAGCGTCTGCCAAATGCCAATAAATGCAAACCCCTGGCAGGCCTCCAGTATATAATGGCCAGGTGGTTACAGTTTGCAAAAGCCGTACATTAAAAAACCTGTAGAGTTCTGGAACAAAGTGTTATGGACAGATGAGATGAAAGGTCAACCCGTACCATTTGTCCAATTAATTTTGGTCCCCTAAAATGGGAGGGGGGGGGCTATTGGTTCACCCAATATGGATGTAAAAACCCCTCACATTTATGCAGAATTAATGTACTTTACCCACATAGTGATCATTTTATTTCAACTGTTTGTTTGCCGGAGTAAAGAGCGACCGACCAAAAAAAAAAGAAATGCGTCACTGTCCAAATAGTTACAGACAGCGCTGTATACGCGGCGTGGGTAAACATGTCGGCGCTAAAGCGCGTTAGCGCGTTCTCAGGGGGCCCATACGTCTGCGACTGAGTGGAACTCCGGTGTCACACGTTTCCTTTCTGGAAGCACACGGATAACACGCTCAGTGCCTGTGTCAATACTCGTGACACCGTAAATATGTGCGCCCGGCCCTCCGTGCGCACTGGGGCCAGGCAGAACGCGGAAGAGACGGCGAATAAGGGAACCGATCGGATAACTTAGCGACCCGCGTTTGCATTACGCCCGGGGGGTGGTTGATAGTGGCTTTGTGTGGGCGCAGGGAATGTGTTTGTAGGTGCCAGTCATGGACGTCTGGAAAATGCCGAGCAGGTGTGCGAAAGCACACACGCATAAGCGCTGATGTACACACACGCACACACATACTGTACACGCATGCAGACACAAACACACATATACACACAAGCATACACTCACTCACGCACACACATACTGTACACGCATGCACAAACACACATACACACAAGCATACACTCACTCACGCACACACATACTGTACACGCATGCACAAACACACATACACACAAGCATACACTCACTCACGCACACACATACTGTACACGCATGCAGACACGAACACACATATACATACAAGCATACACTCACTCACGCACACACATACTGTACACGCATGCACAAACAGACACAAACACACACA